>NC_067244.2:14031881-14300224 GCF_019359855.2 Lolium perenne
CCTAATGCAAAGCGTGCAAAACTGCCTGAAACTGCTAAAACCGCTGAAACTGTTTGTGATAAAACTGCTGAAATTTTTCAGAGTATTGGGGACAATGATCCCATTGCTTTAGATCATAATGGTTTAGATTTTGATGATTGTCACATCTCTGAAGTTATAAAGTTCTTGCAAAAACTTGCTAGAAGTCCTAATGCTAGTGCTATAAATTTGGCCTTTATAAAACATATTACAAATGCTCTCATTAAAGCTAGAGAAGAGAAATTAAAACTTGAAACTTCCATTCCTAGGAAGTTAGGAGATGGTTGGGAGCCCATCATTAAGATGAAGGTCAATGATTTTGATTGTAATGCTTTATGTGATCTTGGTGCAAGTATTTCTGTTATGCCTAAGAAACATTATGATATGCTTGACTTGCCACCATTGAAAAACTGTTATTTGGATGTTAATCTTGCTGATAATTCTGTAAAGAAACCTTTGGGGAGGATTGATAATGTTCACATTACGGTTAATAATAACCTTGTCCCCGTTGATTTTGTTGTTTTGGATATTGAATGCAATGCATCTTGTCCTATTGTTTTGGGAAGACCCTTTCTTCGAACTGTTGGTGCTATTATTGATATGAAAGAAGGAAATATTAAATATCAATTCCCTCTTAAGAAATGTATGGAACACTTCCCTAGAAAGAGAATGAAGTTGCCTTTTGATTCTATTATTAGAACAAATTATGATGTTGATGCTTCTTCTCTTGATAATACTTGATTTACACTTTCTGCGCCTAGCTGAAAGGCGTTAAAGAAAAGCGCTTATGGGAGACAACCCATTATTTTATTTCTGCAATTTTTGTTTTATATTTGTGTCTTGGAAGTTGTTACTACTGTAGCAACCTCTCCTTATCTTTACTTTATTGCATTGTTGTGCCAAGTAAAGTCTTTGATAGTAGAGTTGATACTAGATTTGGATTACTGCGCAGAAATAGATTTCTTGCTGTCACGAATTTGAGTAGCCCCTTCTGTAGGTAACTCAGAAAAATCTGCCAATTTACGTGAATGATCCTCAGATATGTACGCAACTTTCATTAAATTTGAGCTTCTTCATCTGAGCCTGTTAAGTGCCTCGGAAAAATTCGTCTTTACGGACTGTTCTGTTTTGACAGATTCTGCTTTTTATTTCACATTGCCTCTTTTGCTATGTTGGATGGATTTCTTTGTTCCACTAACTTTCAGTAGCTTTGTGCAATGTCCAGAAGTGTTAAGAATGATTATGTTACCTCTGAATATGTGAATTTTTGATTATGCACTAACCCTCTAATGAGATTGTTTTGAGTTTGGTGTGGAGGAAGTTTTCAAGGGTCAAGAGAGGAGGATGATATAATACGATCAAGAAGAGTGAAAAGTCTAAGCTTGGGGATGCCCCCGTGGTTCATCCCTGCATATTTCAAGAAGACTCAAGCATCTAAGCTTGGGGATGCCCAAGGCATCCCCTTCTTCATCAACAACTTATCAGGTCACCTCTAGTGAAACTATATTTTTATTCCATCACATCTTATGTGCTTTACTTGGAGAGTCTGTGTGCTTTTATTTTTGTTTTTGTTTGAATAAAATCGGATCCTAGCATTCTTTGTGTGGGAGAGAGACACGCTCCGCTGTTGCATATGAACACAGGTGTTCTTAGCTTTACTTTTAATGTTCATGGCGAAGGTTGAAACTGCTTCGTTCATTGCTATTTGGTTGGAAACAGAAAATGCTTCATGTGGTAATTGGTATATTGTCTTGAATAATTTGATACTTGGCAATTGTTGTGCTCAAATAGATCATGTTTAAGCTCTTGCATCATGTACTTTGCACCCATTAATGAAGAACTACCATAGAGCTTGTTGAAATTTGGTTTGCATGATTGGTCTCTCTAAAGTCTAGATATTTTCTGGTTAAGGTGTTTGAACAACAAGGAAGACAGTGTAGAGTCTTATAATGCTTGCAATATGTTCTTATGTAAGTTTTGTTGTACCGGTTCATACTTGTGTTTGCTTCAAACAACCTTGCTAGCCAAAGCCTTGTACTGAGAGGGAATGCTTCTCGTGCATCCAAAATCCTTGAGCCAAAAACTATGCCATTTGTGTCCACCATACCTACCTACTACATGGTATTTCTCTGCCATTCCAAAGTAAATTGCTTGAGTGCTACCTTTAAAATTCCATTCCTTGTCTTTGCAATATATAGCTCATGGGAAAGTAGCTTAAAAACTATTGTGGTAAAGAATATGTCGCTTATGTATCTTATTTCTTATAAGTTGCTTGTTGAGCGGTAACCATGTTTCTGGGGACGCCATCAACTGTTACACTTTTGTTGAATATCATGTGAGTTGCTGTGCATGTTCGTCTTGTCTGAAGTAAGGGTGATTTGCCATGAGTTGTATGGTTTGAGTATGCATATTGTTAGAGAAGAACATTGGGCCGCTAACCAAAGCCATGTATCATGGTGGAAGTTTCAGTTTGGACATTAATCCTCAATCTCTTATGAGAATATTACATGTTGTTGAATGCTTAAGCATTAAAAGAGGAGTCCATTATCTGTTTTTTATGTTGTCCTGGTATGGATGTCCTCAAGTTGAGATCTATCAAAAACGAGAAATCAAATGCGATCTATCTCCTTGGACCTTTGTACAGGTGACATAGAGGTACCCCTTTGTGACACTTGGTTGAAACATATGTAATGCAATGAGAATCCATGGAAATCCAAGCTAATTAGGACAAGGTGCGAGCACTATTGGTATTCTATGCATGAGGCTTGCAACTTATAGGATGTCTTATGCATAACACATATGAATTATTACTACCGTTGACAAAATTGTTTCTATGTTTTCAAAATAAAAGCTCTAGCACAAAAATAGTAATCCATGCTTCCCTCTGCGAAGGGTCTTTCTTTTACTTTATGTTGAGTCAGTTTACCTACTTCTTTCCATCTTAGAAGCAAACACTTGTGTCAACTGTGTGCATTGATTCTTACATACTTACTTATTTGCATTCATCATATTACTTTGTGTTGATAATTATCCATGAGATACACATGTTGAAGTTGAAAGCAACTGCTGAAACTTATATCTTCCTTTGTGTTGCTTCAAAACTTTCTACTAAGAATTTATTGCTTTATGAGTTAACTCTTATGCAAGACTTATTGATGCTTGTCTTGAAAGTACTATTCATGAAAAGTCTTTGCTATATGATTCAGTTGTTTAGTCATTATCTTTACCATTGCTTTGAATCACTTCATTCATCTCATATGCTTTACAATAGTATTGATCAAGATTATGATAGTAGCATGTCACTTCAGAAATTATCCTTGTTATCGTTTACCTACTCGAGGGCGAGTAGGAACTAAGCTTGGGGATGCTTGATACGTCTCAAACGTATCTATAATTTCTTATGTTCCATGCTGGTTTTATGACAATACTCACATGTTTTATATACACTTTATATCATTTTTATGCATTTTCCGGTACTAACCTATTAACAAGATGCCGAAGCGCCAGTTCCTGTTTTCTGCTGTTTTTGGTTTCAGAAATCCTACACAGGAAATATTCTCGGAATTGGACGAAACAAAAGCCCACGGTCTTATTTTTCCACGGAGCTTCCAGAAGACCGAAGAGGATACGAAGTGGGGCCACGAGGGGCCGACACCACAAGGCGGCGCGGCCAAGGTGGGGCCCGCGCCGCCCTATGGTGTGGGGCCCCCGTGCCTCCTCCGACTCTGCCCTTCCGCCTACTTATACTCTCCGTCGCGAAAACCCTAGGACCGAGAGCCACGATACGAGAAAAGTTCCAGAGACGCCGTCGCCGCCAATCCCATCTCGGGGGATTCAGGAGATCACCTCCGGCACCCTGCCGGAGAGGGGAATCATCACCGGAGGACTCTACATCATCATGCCCGCCTCCGGATTGATGCGTGAGTAGTTCATCCTTGGACTATGGGTCCATAGCAGTAGCTAGATGGTTGTCTTCTCCTCTTGTGCTATCATGTTTAGATCTTGTGAGCTGCCTATCATGATCAAGATCATCTATTTGTAATGCTACATGTTGTGTTTGGTGGGATCCGATGAATATGGAATACTATGTCAAGTTGATTATTGATCTATCATATATGTGTTGTTTATGATCTTGCATGCTCTCCGTTGCTAGTAGAGGCTCTGGCCAAGTTGATACTTGTAACTCCAAGAGGGAGTATTTATGCTCGATAGTGGGTTCATGCCTCCATTGAATGCGGGACGGATGAGAAAGTTCTAAGGTTGTGGATGTGCTGTTGCCACTAGGGATAAAACATCGATGCTTTGTCTAAGGATATTTGTGTTGATTACATTACGCACCATACTTAATGCAATTGTCTGTTGTTTGCAACTTAATACTGGAAGGGGTGCGGATGCTAACCCGAAGGTGGACTTTTTAGGCATAGATGCATGCTGGATAGCGGTCTATGTTCTTTGTCGTAATGCCCTAAGTAAATCTCATATTAGTCATCATGATATGTATGTGCATTGTTATGCCCTCTCTATTTGTCAATTGCCCACCTGTAATTTGTTCACCCAACATGCTATTTATCTTATTGGAGAGACACCACTAGTGAACTGTGGACCCCGGTCCATTCTTTTACATCTGAAATACAACCTACTGCAATCATTGTTCTCTGCTGTTTTTTGCAAACAAACATCATTCTCCACACCATACGTTTAATCCTTTGTTTTCAGCAAGCCGGTGAGATTGACAACCTCACTGTTAAGTTGGGGCAAAGTATCTTGATTGTGTTGTGGAGGTTCCACGTTGGCGCTGGAATCCCTGGTGTTGCGCCGCACTATACTCCTTCACCAACAACCTTCACGTGGCATTCATCTCCTACTGGTTCGATAAACCTTGGTTTCTTACTGAGGGAAAACTTGCTGCTGTACGCATCACACCTTCCTCTTGGGGTTCCCAACGGACGAGTACTTTACCGTCACAAGGAAGCTACTGTCACATGTCAGCATGACCAATCAAAGAATACATTCATAACATGTATATCATCTATATACACCTGAGCTAGACTTTCTAGTCTTTTCTTTCTTTCTGCCAAAATCCATTTGTAGTTTCTCTTTCGACTTCCTCATATTTCTGAAAACACTTCAACATCCATAACTTCTAGGCTTGTTGGCAAATACCAATAACCTTGAGGTTCGCACTTTGAAGTTGATCATCACATGACAAGTGTTCCGGATTTCACTATTAATAACTTTTTAATGTGATGAACAATTTCACTCATAATTTTACCCATCAAATCATGACAACTTCATCATGAAGCTACTATGGCTTACATGGATATGCGAATAACGTTAGTGCCCAACTAGTTGGAGGATCAGGACGCATAGCATCTTCAACCTTCGTACATTCCCATAAAACTTATGAGTTTATGTAGTCTCACTAAATAATATTCTATTATCTTGTAATAAGGTCTTAGATATCACATATATCTCACACCTTGCTTATTTCTGAAAACAAACTTTTCAGCTCCTTACTTTTCAAACGGATTTGAACATCAAGTTTCATGGAGACAAGATAATTTTAGATACTAATTGAAACCATTGCTTTCGAATAAGCAATTTAAGGATTACCAAAAGTTTGAAATAGGACTTAATCATTTCTTGATTCTTTAACGATACGGTACTAGTCCGTAAAGTTACTTGTCAGATTTAACAGTATTTCTATCTCAATTACAAGACTAGCGCAAAGTAGAAAACGGATGCCAATTCTATAAAATTTAATTCAAATACAATTTAGACTATGTTCAGGATAAATTGAGTTTACTATTAATTCTTAAATTAACTAGGTGAACTCCCACTCAAAACAATATCCCTCGCATTGTCTTAGTGATTACACAAACCAAATCCACTACACCAAGTCCGATCATCACGTGAGATGATGTAGTTTCAATGGCGACCATCAACATGTTCATCATATCATCTATATGATTCATGCTTAACCTTTCGGTCTGTCATGTTCCAAGGCCATGTCTGTACATGCTAGGCTCATCAAGTCAAACCCTAGTTTCCGCATGTGCAAATCTGGCTTGCACCCGTTGTATGCACACGTTGAGTCTATCACACCCGATCATCACGTGATGCTTCGAAACAACGAGTCTTAGCAACGGTGCTAACTAAGGACGAACACTTTATTATCTTGATTTTTAGTGAGAGGGATCATCTTATAATGCTACCGTCGTGATCTAAGCAATATAAGATGCATAAAAAGGATTAACATCACATGCAATTCATAATGTGATATGATATGGCCCTTTTGTCTTTGCGCCTTTGATCTTCATCTCCAAAGCACGGACATGATCTCCATCATCAACGGACATGATCTCCATCATCGTCGGCATAGCGTCAAGGTCAATGGCGCCGTAATCATGGTTGTCCACCACGTTTAGCAACTATTACAACTACTTTGAAATAATACTACTACATGAAATATAAAGACAACCATAAGGCTCCTGCCGGTTGCCACAATACAATAATGATCATCTCATACATATTCATCATCACATCATGGCCATATCACATCACCAAACCCTGCAAAAACA
This sequence comes from Lolium perenne, assembly GCF_019359855.2. Taxonomy (NCBI): domain Eukaryota; kingdom Viridiplantae; phylum Streptophyta; class Magnoliopsida; order Poales; family Poaceae; genus Lolium; species Lolium perenne. The sequence continues at coordinate 14,038,481 of NC_067244.2, forward strand.
AGTTAGACGCCTCTAATTTGGTTTGCATATTTTACGTGGTTTAGAGTTTTCGAGTAAGATCCAATCTACCTACGAACATGAACCACAACGCTGATACAAGTGTTGTCAATTGAAATAGTAAATTGAATCTTAACTATGGTGAGAGAGATAGACACCCGCAAAGCCACTTATGCAATACAAGTTGCATGTCAAGCGTGGAGCAAGTCTCATGAACGCGGTCATGTAAAGTTAGCCCGGGCCGCTTCATCCCACCATCCCGCAAGATGCAAAGTACACATAACAAGAGACAACAAAAGCATCAACTCCCACAAAACCATTGTGTTCTACTAGTGCAACCAATCTATGCATAGACACGGCTCTGATACCACTGTAGGGATTCGTATCATAGAAAACAAAAAAATTCCTACCGCAAGAACGAATAATAAGCCAAGATCTAATCTAGTAGATGGTAGCAACGAGGTGAAGATCAACATACCCTCGAAGATCGCTAAGCGTTAACGATATAAATCTCGTGGTGGATATAGTCGATCACTTGCCGCTTTCAAAAGCGCGTAGAAGATCTTGACGGTGCCACAATCGGGCAGCACCTCCGCACTCGGTCACACGTACGGTGTTGATGACGATGTCCTTCTCCCCGTTCCAGCGGGCAGCGGATGTAGTAGATCTCCGTGGAATCCAGCAGCACGACAGCGTGGTGGTTGTGGAGGAGAAATTTCTGCAGGGCTTCGCCAAGCCGGCGCAGATTGAGGAGGGAGGAGAGGGGCGGCTAGGGTTTGGGCGCAGGGTGGTGCTGCGACTTGGGGAGCTAGGGCTGCAACTTGAGGTGCCCTTGGGGTGCCCCTTGGTCCCTTTAAATAGGTGGCCAAGCCCCTTGGGTCGTCCATAAACCTGCCCCCAAGTTTGACGGAGTTCCGATAGGTTTCCGGTTCCGAAAACCTAGTCCTACTCGGACTCTTTTGCCAATTCCGAAATTGCATTAAGGAAAGACTCCTTTTCCCTTAAGGCAACGTGGTTGCATCTATTATGGAACCCTCCGGACTTCCTTAGACATCCCGGGTCGTCCCGGACACTTCCGAAACCTTCCATAATATTCCGAACTATTCCGGTCCTTCCAAAACCTTCTAGAAGCTCCGGTCAAAACACCGGACTTTTTCCGAACCCCGGAAAATGACTTCCCATATATGAATCTTATTCCCCGGACCATTCCGAACCTCCTCGTGATGTCTCGGATCCCATTCGAGACTCCGAACAACATTCGAGCTACATTCCATATTCCATATCTACTTATAACGACATCAAACCTTAAGTGTGTCACCCTACGGTTCGAGAACTATGCGGACATGATCGAGACTCCTCTCCGATCAATAACTAATAGCGGGACCTGGAGATCCATAATAGCTCCCACATATTCAACGATGACTTCGTGATCGAAATAACCATTCACATAAAATAACAATTCCCTTTATCTCGCGATATTTTACTTATCCGAAGTTTGATCATCGGTATCTCCATACCTAGTTCAACCTCGTTACTGATAAGTACTCTTTACTCGTACCGTGATATGATATCCCTTGTGAACCAGTCACATGTTTGCAAGCTAATTGGATGTCATTCCACCGAGAGGGCCCAGAGTATATCTATCCGTCATTAGGATGGACAAATCCCACTATTGATACAAGTGCCTCAACCCTATACTTTCCGAACACTTAATGCCACCTTTATAACAACCCATTTACGCAGTAGTGTTTGGTGTCATCAAAGCATCCATCCGGTGTAGGTGATTTAACAAGATCTCATGGTCGAAGGATTAAGTTACTATGCATATTAAAGCTTGAAGCATAAAGAACTAAATGACTTGATCATATGCTACGCTTACTATGGGTGTATGTCCATCACATCATTCACCTAATTATATGATCTTGTTATTAATAACATCCAATGTTCATGATTAGGAAACCATGATCATCTATTAATCAACAAGCTAGTTTAACAAGAGGCTTACTAGGGACTCCTTATGTTTACAAAACACACAAGTATTAATGTTTCCGGTTAATACAATTATAGCATGGGATGTGAACATTTATCATGAACACTAAGATATAACAATAAACACTTTTATTATTGCCTCTTGGGCATATCTCCAACAGTATTCAAGGGGCACGAGATTTTCAACTTGTGATTTGTCAGGCATATAACTCATATTTTCCTTCATTAACTTTAACCATTCAAGATGCTTATGATAGGGGCAATGAGAGCTCAAATCTAATGAGTATCATACTTTTTGGAAGGTTTATAAAACTTGTTAATCTCGCTTACTCTACAAAGAGTCTTTATTTTACTTTTATGTTGAGTCTTCATCTTCTTCTTTATGCACCAATTAAGAGAGCATAGTTGTAATTCTTAGTGCAATGTGGATAGTCCCAAATTATTATTGATTGATTCATGATTATGCTATTGCTTATTCTTAAATTATTTGTATCTAGTCACCCTTTGAACTTTGAAGGTGTCAACCTAGCATTTATGTTTTGCTACTTCATAAAGGACATGATGAGTACCACTTTGCTATGTTTTCTCTATGCTCATAAACAAACAATTGCTTTCAATGCACTATTATTCATGATCCTTTGTTTGAGTTACTTCTCATGTTATAACATAGTTGCTAAGTTCTATTGTTAGAATTATATCTATCATGCCTATGTTTAGAGTACTTTGATCCCAGCTCACAATGCTTTACAATAACTTGATCAAGATTGTGTTGGCTTCATGTCACCTCAAAAATTATTTTGTTATCACTTACCTACTCGAGGACGAGCAAGAGTTAAGCTTGGGATGCTTGATACGTCTCAAATGTATCTATAATTTTTGATGCTCCATGCTTGTTTTACACCAATTTATATATGTTTTGCTCATACTTCATTGCACTTTTATATATTTTCCAGCACTAACCTATTAACAAGATCCCACAGTGCCAGTTCCCTGTTTTCTGCTGTTTTGTATTTCAGAAAAGTTGTACAGGAAATATTCTCAGAATTGGACGAAACAAAAGCCGAAGTCAATATTTTTCCGTAACGAAGAACGGGTCCAGAGGGGGGTCGAAGAGGAGCCATAGGGCGGCCATGCCATGCCTTGGCGCGGCCAGGCCTGGGCCCACGCCAAGGGGTGGTGTGGGTCCCCCTAGCCTCCACCGAACTCGCCCTTCCGCCTATTTATTCACGATCTCGGGAAAACCTAAATACCCGAGCCTCCATCCACGAAAAGTTCCGTCGCGGCCGCCATCACAGACCCTAGCTCGGGAGGGTTCTGAAGATCTTCCCGGCACCTTGCCGGAGGGGGAGATCATCACCGGAGGCCTCTACATCGCCATGCCCGCCTCCGAAGTGATCCGTGAGTAGTTCATCCATGGACTATGGGTCCATAGCAGTAGCTAGATGGTTGTCTTCTCCAATTTGTGCCTCATGTTTAGATCTTGTGAGCTGCCTATCATGATCAAGATCATATTTATGTAATGCTACACGTTGTGTTTGCTGGGATCCGATGAATATTGAATACTATGTTGAGATCGATTATATACTTGTCATATGTTATTTGTGATCTTGCATGCTCTCCTTTGCTAGTAGTTGCTCTGTCCAAGTAAATGCTTGTGACTCCAAGAGGGAGTATTTATGCTCGATAGTAGGTTCATGCCTCTAGTTTTCTGGAAGAGTGACAATAACTTCTAAGATTGTAGATGTGTTGTTGCTACTAGGGAGAAAACAACAATGTTTTATCTAAGGGTAGTTCTATTGTTTACTTTACACACATTGGTTAATGCGATAATCTGTTGCTTGCAACTTAATATTGGAAGGGGTTCGGACGATAACCGGAAGGTGGATTATTAGTCATAGACGCCGTTGGATTACGGTCTATGTATTATGTTGTAATGCCCAAACGAATCTCATAGTAATCATCTTGTCATGTATGTTCTTTATTCTCTCAATTGCCCAGCTGTAATTTGTTCACCCAGTATGTTATTTATCTTTATGGAGAGACACCTCTAGTGAACTGTGGACCCCGGTCCTTTCTTTACACTGATAAATTCATCTACTGCAATCATGTTCTGTTTACTTTCCGCAAGCACTGTTCTCTTTAATTACTGCAAACATCCCTTTCCACTCGATACGTTTAATCCTTTGTGTTCAGCAAAATCGGTGAGATTGACAACCACACTATAAGTTGGGGCAAAGTATTTTGGTTGTGTTGTGTGCAGGTTCCACATTGTTGCTGACGCCGGTAGTGCGCTCTGCCACAAGTCAGCTAGCAACACCTTCAGAAGTCACATCTTTCTCCTACTAGTTGATTAAACCTTGGTTTCTTACTGAGGAAAAACTTGCTGCTGTGCTCATCATACCTTTCTCTTGGGGTTCGCCAACGGTGTGAAATCTACGCTACGTCAAGCACCATCAATTATTCACAATGGACTTATTCCAATTTTGCATACAACCCCCCACCTCTTAATAATTAAGTTGGGATTGCCTTCTTCTCGCCTTGTTCTATCGAACACGGTGTATCTAGTTGTCAATCCCAACCTAATTATTAAGCTGTGTGAATAAATAGCACGCAAAACTATATTGTGTCGAAAGCCGGGAGCATCATGCTAGTACACCTCCTATATTGAGTCACCTTGTAGATATACCAACAAGTGCATCACTACTATATGAGAACATCATGGCAATACATAGAAAATACACAACACTACCATATGAATTTTATCTAAACCCATGTATGATCATTAACTATCATCATGTAATCTTAGTAGAAATAACAAAGGCAAACATACTCACCAAAATTCACTAATCAAGCATAACATATCAAAACCTAAAATCTAACTAGCAATTCTCTAACACATGGAACATGCGATAGACATGAGATCCGCTTGAGAAAAAATGACATGGAATGGTAACCACCTAAACATCACTGATAAACAAAAATATTCCCTTTGTCTCCAAACATAAGGTATGCACGGTTAGGCAAAAGTAAAAAATCTTCTAAATTTGATCAAGTTTATACAAAAAATACGAACATCTAGAATAGTAAATCAATATCGATAGATTCATCATAATTTTTTTTTCAATATTATAGATTTTTGTATTTTTCTGTAAAATATTTGGTCAAACTTAGTAGGGATTGACTTTTGAATAAACTTATACGCCTTATATTTTGGGACGGTGGGAGTAATATACTAAATTATACTACAAGCATGACTTATAAATAGCAATACAAATATAATCTCATGCATAAAGCAGCTAGCTATGCAAAAAAAAATCAAAGCTATTTTTTGGCGAATGAGATGAAGCTCTATATTCATTCAATTCCAACATTACAAAAAGATCTCTCACAAAATAATAAGACACAATCTAGTTCTTGGAAGTTTTCCATGTGCTCCATCCAATACAATTCTTGCTATCGTTATTACAAAAAAAAGCCCATACTTAATAATAAATACTATTCTAAAACAATCATAAATCATGGTTTTCTATAGATAACAAAATATGACTTCAACAAGTAAATCATACTCACATGCATTTGAATTTCTTATGTAACCTAGAAAATTACAGAGACCGAACCCAGCTCACGTGAAAATTTCTATAACAAAGATAAAAATGCAATACTCTAATTAACTAAATACAGTAACAATTCTCCAAAACTAATTAAGTTATTAGCTCACGAAAAAGGAATGTATCACTGCTAAGCAAAAAAACCATTCACCACTTTTAGTTAACCTAATTCACTCATATTCATGCATGGCTAATAGCATATACTCTTTTCTGAAAGTGAAACATTTTCAAATTTGACCAAATTTTTACATAAAATAGCAACATATATGACATTAAATCACTATATTATTGTATCACATGTCAAGATGCATGTAGAGATATTAATTTAGTATCATAATTTTTTTAAGAATTTGGTCAAAATTAATAAAGTTTAACTTAGGAGATGTTAGGGCATCTCCAACGGGGCGACGCATATCGGACGCCCAAAAGTGGTCGCGCGCGTCCGTTTGCGTCGCCGCGCGGACATATTTTGACCGCGCGTCCGTTTGCGTCTGGGTGTGCTCCTAGCGGGGAGACCCATTTTTTGATTTGCAATTATATTTAAAAAGCAGGTACTACAAACTATACAAACTATAGTTGGTCCAAGCCTAGACTACTTGCTGCCCGACGGCCCGGCCCCGTCGTTGCGTCCCTTCCTCGTCTGCTTCTCCGCCGCCAGCCGTGCGGCCTCTAGAGCTCGGTGCGCCGCCGCGTCCTCAAGCAGGCACCGCCACAGCGTCTCGTTCGTGGCATCCTCGGCCTTCTTCAGTGTCTCGAAGGATTCGACTAATGCCCTCTGCTCCACCGCCTTCTCCTCCGGGGTAGGCGCATCAGGGTCATCAGAAGACCATGAGATGTCGGAGGAGTTGTCCTCTGCGGCGGCCGCCACCTTGCGGCGTTCCATCTCGGCGCCGAACGCCGCGTGGGCCGCCCGCTCCTCCTCTGTTTCCTTCTCCGCATCAGCCAGGAACTTCGCGTCCCTGACCGGGTTGAGGAGGTCGTCGGTGCTGTCATCATCTTTGCCGCAGACTGCTGAAGTGACGTCTCGGCGCCAGTACTGGCGCGCCTGAGAAGACGCATCGACCCTGGGTCACTGCTAGGCGTGCCATACGAAACGTCCGCTAGACGCGAGCGGACACTTTGCACGTCCACGCAACTTTCGCACAGACGCATCTGAGACGCATATTTGAGCCAGGTTTGCGTCGCTGCGGACGGCCCGGTCACTATGCGTCGCCCCGCTGGAGCTGGTTCCTGGCGCATTTTCGGCCCGCGCGAACGCAAACGGTCGCTCAGCGTCGAGATGCCCTTAAAGGTAGTATGGGGCCTTGTCACAATAAATAATAAACGTAGTACGGGCCGAAACCTAGGAAAAAAGAGTAGATAAGGCTTTTGTCCAAGAATCGCCCGAATTGGTTTCTTGTGATTTGTTGTTGGCGGCGGTGGTGGTGAATGGCGCGTTGCTCCATCGCGAAGCCGCTCGGCGGCACCACCACCGCGGCTCCTCACCGCTGCGGGCAGCTGCCCACTAGCGCCGCCGCCTCCCCGACCATCACAACAAGAACGCGGCGGTTGTCGGCCATATCGAAACCGCCTAAACCACCGTCACCGCCTCTCTTCCCGCGCCCAAAGCTCCCCATACCCACCACCTCCAATGACGCCCCCACCAACAGCAAGCAAGACAACAGCAAAGAACTATCGATGAATACAGTGTCCTGTCGGTCGTCCTCCGGCGCCGGCGACGTGCTCCGCCTGATGGACGTGCTCTGCGTCGCGCCCGGCGAGGACGTCTACATCTCCCTCCTCAAGGATTCCGTCGACGCCTCCGAGGTGGCCGCAGTGCACGCCCACATCAAACGCGCTGCGTTTCCCCTCCCCCTGCCGCTAGCAAACCGGCTGCTGCTCACGTACGCGAGCCGTGGGGACACAGCGGCCGCCCGCAAGGTGTTTGACGAAATGCCCGTCAAGAACGGCATCGCGTGGGCAACCATGGTATCGGCCTACTCCGACGGATCCCTTCATAACGAAGCGATAAGGCTCTTCTCCTGCATGCGTCACGAAGAGCTCGCTGCTGATTTGCGCGATTGTTCCATCGTAGCGGTGCTGCGGTCATGCGCTCGGTTGGGCGAACTAAGCTTTGGGGAGCAGGTGCATGCGCTCGCCATCAAGGCAGAGAGGGTGTGCGGCGATACCGGTAGTTCGCTGCTGCAGTTGTACTGCGAGAGTAACCGGCATGCCAGCGCGCGGCAGGTGCTTGAGACGATGATGAGGTGTTCTTCCCGGGAGCAGCCGGTGCCCGAGGCAGCCTGGACCAGCTTCATGACAGCTTGCCACCGAGACGGCTTGCTGGACGAGGCCTTCCACGTCTTCAGGGACATGGTGTCCTCCGGTGATGCCAGGAGCGGTTTCTCCCTGTCGACCATCCTCGCGGTGTGCGCAGGATCAGAGAAGCACGGGTGCTTCGGACAGCAAGTGCACGCCGACGCCGTCAAGCATGGCGTGGAGACAAACCAGTTCGTCGTTTCTGGGTTGGTCCACATGTATGCCAACCATGGGAGGCTTGCCGATGCAGCAAGGGCGTTCGAGGCAGTCGGCGGCGAGCCTGATGCGGTGTGCTGGAACGCCATGGCCATGGGGTATGCCCGTGGCGGATGGTATAGAGAGGCCGCCAGAATGATGTACCAGATGAAAGCTGCTGGAATTGATCCTCCTGGAGTAAATGTGGTCAGGATGGCCTGCTCCAGATGAGCTGAAGAATGAGATCCTTGGCTGCACATCTAAGGTGTGATCTCTGTTAAAAAGGGTGTCCCTTAGAGAGGACTTGTGACCTTACTTACTTTATTTTTATTTTTAAAGAGATATGTATAAACTAGTAGTATCAGCATAATCTCCACAAACCACCAATTAGCATTTAGTTAGCTCTTTGCATTATTTGTCTGTATATAATATAACTTCTACTTCACAAAAGTGTGTTTTGGCATTTCGTTATCCAACCATTGAAACGATAATCAGTTGCTCGTTACATAGTGTTGATAGGTCAAACACAAAATCCTTTCGCTTTCCTTTGTGTTAAAATTCTGTCTTCGCTATGATGACAGAGATTGGGGTAATAAGTTCACAAACCATGTTCAGTAGGCACCTGCCTGGTGTTCCCACCTGTCCAGTCCATATGTTGCACATTTAGCTGACACCTTCAGTCGTACTGTCACCTGAGCATACATTTCCCAAAAACATGAAGATGCTCGAAATTTGAAATAGAACCAAGTACTGCATGATACATTTCTACATTGCATTCTAGGACAAACCCTTGCACAACCCATTTACATCCCAACGAATATACATCGCCATACAAGACAACATCCAGATGAATATACCTTACCATACAAGACTTGATCATTGTTTTCTTAGATCAGGAATTGCAGAAACCTTAGAAGGGTGATCAGACAAGTCCACATTGCGCAAGTTAAAAAAGATGTATTGTTTGGCAGAGGTAATGGTTTCGTCCACAACTTGAGAGGGCATGGTTTAAAATTACAGTACATACCTTTCCTGTAATAAAGAACGCATTGGGCTTATGAAAGTCCTTACTCATATGGATCTACTTCATCATGCCTAAAGTCCCGTGAATTGGAACTGAATCCAACCATGATGGGGGAGCGTTCTACCCAAGTTATAGACAATCACAAGTTCCGTTCCTGCTGCAAAGTATTGCATACTTTTAAGTGATGTCAGCCTACTTTGCTCCAAATGCTTCTCTTATAGTGTTTTTTCTTTGTGTTGGTTTCTTGCTTTTTTGCTCTGGAACTGTAAGTTGATTTTCGTGGCTTTTAAATTGATTTTTAGGAAAGAGATTATACGATTACGTCTTGAGATGATTGTTTTTTTATGATCTAAATATTTGAAAATGTGACTGAACTTACAAAATGAGACTCCACGTACTGTATATAGCAATTCGTATTGCCAGGCGTCTACCACTGGAACAAACAAACCTACATCTAAGTGAACTGATGCAGAGTGGCCTGATAACTTTGATCACATGTCATGAAAGAACTTGTAGGTCTTGATGTCGAGCACAATTGCTCTGATGGCGCCGATGCATGCCAGAGCTCCAACGACAGAGAACAATACGGCGACGGTGGATCCAAGGGCCTTGGCAGCGTGCCGCAGCCCCGGGTTTTTGGGCAGCTTCCCAGCCTTCAGAAACGCCAAGGCTGGCAGCACAAAGTCCAGAGGGGTGAATCCAACCGCTCCACAAACTGATACAAAGTCCCCAAAGAAAGGCATTGCCGTCGCAACGAGGGTGATCGCCGCCATGTACACAGAGGTATACATCAGCCGCCACACCCATGCTTTGCGCCTCATGTTCTTCGCCTGAATGCGCTCTTCAAAGTATGCATATGTTGGCCTGCAGTATATCTTTGGAAAGAAGCACAGTCAGTTACTGGGTTGCTGCCGAGAAATTCCTGGTGGAATTTAGAGGTTCGCCAGTTACCTGAAAGCAACCTGTGATCTGAATCACTGCAAATAGGTTTGCCATTACAATTGCCCATGCTGGAGCAGTCAGGGAGGACAGGATGTATGGCTGGACTTCAGATCCGAAAGACCAATAGCCGCTGAACGCCAGTGTCCAGTAGGACATGACGATTAACAGGTACGCCGTTGAGACGCCCTTGTACATGTTCCTCCTGACCGGTTCTCGGATAGTGCTCTGTGAATGATTTCAGCCAATTTAATTTACAGAAGAATTGCTGGTGTACTAACAAGTCAATATGAAACGTCTGACGATGGAAACCTGAATTTCTGGCAGCATCGCATCACCAAATGAGAACGCTATTGTGCCCAGTGCATTGAAACCTCTGAAGATCTTAGTTGCGGTGGTTCCTTGCAGGCTGTAGCCAACTTCCTTCCGGTCAATCCGATGTCCTGCAGAAGAACATGATTTCCATATCCTCAGGAATTTCAGTACTTGATGCAAAATTATTATTTGCTGATTTTTTACCATCATATAGTGTGACGCTAATGGCTGTCACGGCAAATCCAATGGTGCTAGCGGTGCAGGTGGCATTCACCCACCGCAGCGAATGTATGTCAGGAAGCTGGGAGAGGAACATCTCGAATGCGCCAAACAGAAGGATGAAGTGTTGCAGCGTGACCGCGGCGCCATCGTCGGCGGCGTAGTAGTGCCTGTAGACAGCCTTGAGGCTGCTGCCAGCAGCAATCTGGATTGCGACGTTGTTGCCAATTGACGCCACTTGCTGGAAGAATGACACGTACCAGTAGCCCCAGGGACCTTCAACAAAGTGCAGCTTCTTGTCATCACTCAAGGTAAATCTTTCATAGACTTCTGGGATGTTAATAATCACTTGGTCGATGCATAAGGGTATCATAGGTGAGATATTACTACTAAATAAATCATAAACAAGAACTATTTTCACATACAGTATTGTCACTTGGAGAACTATTCTCTTTTAGGCAATGGAAGAAGGAGGGAGAACTATCTGATGGGAGAAAAACTGTACCCACCAAAGATGCTCTTTGCAAGAAGCCGGTAGCTGGTGTGCTTCTCTCCGTTCCACTGCCACAGCGAGGCAACAACCAAGCTAGAACACCAGGTAACTAGTGTCCCTATGACCAAGCTGCAAACACCTGTAGGTAGAAAAATTAACCGCTAATGCTAATCACTGGATCACAACAGAATCAAAGAACATACACTATAAATTGTAGACAGTATGACCCTGCTAACCGAGAGGCCAGCCGAGGGATGCAAGAGCAAAGGGCAACGGAGCATAGGCTGCCGGTGTAGCGATTGTCGTTGCCACATGGAACGCAGTGTGCCTCCAGGTCCCTTTCCCTCCCTCGGCGGCGCCGGAGATTGCCTCCCTGTCCACGCTGTCTGCTTCTCCGGCCTGGTCCTCCTGGGCACCACCTCTCGTCGGTGACATGTCCAGTGCCACCTCTCTTCACAGGACTTCAGTAAGAAGTATGAGAGAGCAAGCAATCCACTACCTTATGTCACAGGTCTTATCATGTTGACCAAGACCCTCTCTTCTGAGTTCTGAGCAAAACCGAGTGAGATGGGCGGCTCATATAGGAGTACCATGGAAATAGAATACATGCTTTGGTATGAAAAAAATCAAAAGCCAACTGGTTCTTTTCCCCAGAAGTCTTGTTTTGTGAGGAAAGTTATTATATGACTAAGACTAGACTAAGAGAAAATATTGTAACATTTTAGTGTAATTGGGCCAATGAACCCCTGCCTTTTTAGGTTTTTATCTTGTGAACGATGTTACTATCTTTAAAGTCAATATCTTGCGGGAGATTGAAGAACGCAACATACATCTTAAAGAGTTGAGCTTGGTGCATCAGGGCAGGCAGATCATAGCTAGGACTGTTCTCTGGGCTTTGCCCCTCCTTTTCAAAAAATAAAAGTGAGGAATGTCCTGCTCTAGACAGTGGACGCTATACTATTTGGTTATTGGAACCTCCAGATTTATTAACAAGCCATTCCACTTGCCTAAATAATCAATAAAGCCAGCCATGATGGCCTTTCCTACAAACAAATTTATTTACTAGTACGCTACTTGGTTATTGGGACCTCCAGATGTGTCCATTGTAAACACTGCTGTGATTAATTAACAAAGCATCCCACTTGCCTACCCAGTCATGATGGCTTTTTCTAAAAAAATAGAAATTTATTTACTAAGTTCGTAATGATAGATGTTGGTCAGCTCTTCTTTATTACTCCAACTAGTGTTTGGCTGTCTGACCACGTTTGTTGGGAACAGATACGTTCCTACTAGCCATTTACATGCCTTAATGGTAAGTGGTGGCCCATATATAATTTGCTTGGTCAATTGTAGGAGAATTTTCCAATGCGGCGCACAATGTCCAACATCGTGAAAAACTAATTAACCTAGCAACTTGGGTACTAATTAGCCTCCAAACTTGAAATTAGCAACAATAAACTAATTAAACTTGGCAACTAGGACCTACTTAATATGGCAACTAGGCACAATTGAACCTTGCACCTAGACACTATAGACCGTTTGTGATTTTGAATGGTGTATGGGTTGCATCCTTTCTGTGCTATCCTTAGGTCCTTAGCTTCTTCTGTCTATTGTTCTCTGCTGATAGATCGTAACTGTCAGAAATGATTTGGTGTTTTCCTGACAAGGAAGAAGAGGGAGCAAGTAGCGGAAGCTGATGTTTAGACTACCCACAATGGGAGTATCATAGCTAGTATCATGCATCACATGCATGCAAAAAGCTGATGTGTCACATCAATAAATGAAGAAAGAGATGGTAGTAGTATCATAGGCAGAAACTCAATTCGGCTCCCGGGTGCGTATGATCCCTCTACCATAAAAACATATTTCCAAGTGTTAAAATTTTTTGACAAAAAAGTTTACATGTACATCTCTATAATATATGTGTATTCGTCAAGTTTCACGAAAAAATAATATTTTTTGTAGTCTAAGCGAAAAAGAGAAAATTTATCTTGTGACAAGTCTTTATTTCAGCACCGAATTTTGTCTTTTTTACACACGCCACATGACATGTCGATTTTTCATGAAACGACTTTGTGAGCGCATAGCACATGAAGATGTACGTGCGAAATTTTTATTTCAATTTTTTGACATTTTAAAATGTGTCTAACATATATTTCAAAATAAAGGGAGCATATGCTCCCATGTGCCAAAACATCACTCCCCATCTATCATAGGTAGATACTATATCATAGCACGTAGAACTAGAAAAATTAATGTCAAAACAATCTTGTACACACTTTTGCATTGAGATTCTACAAATCACTAAATATAAGTAATCTATGATACTACTACATGATACTATGCATTGTGAAGATAGTATCACACACTAGTACCATATGCATGATACTACTATATGATACTCCCCATTGTGACTAGTCTTAGAGCCCAAGCAACTACAGAACGATGGATCACATGCTTGGGCCAACAAGGCTCATCAATGTGCTTGCTTACATGGGCCGAGACAGAGGAGAGACGGCCCCACGTGCCCATGAAAGTGGTTGCCCCACTGGAACGCGTGGTCCCTATCCTGTAATACAACTTATCCGACACGGTTGTTGACTGTTGACTATTTGTGATTAGGTTGCCAATCTGAAATAGTTTAGCATTGATTTTTTTTTTCTGCATGCGTGTTTTCTCCGAGGGAAAATTAGCAACGTTTGTCAAAACAATCTCTGATCGATGAAGTGAAGATGAGTCTGGAACTCTGGATGTGCTTTGCTCTGATCCTGGTTTGCACAAGGAGATAGCTGACATGTTATCAATCTTCTGCTTTACACAGCTTGCCTCCTTGCCCAGTAGCTCTCCAAGCAACCTGCTCAGCCATACACCCTTGACAGGCTGCAGGGGTTGCAACCATACACCTTGAGGCGATGCAGGTGTTTGACTTTCTGCGGGGAAAAAAAACATTGTCATGTGGAATGCAAGGCTTAATGGACTTGCTCGAAATGAGCTTCAGGAAAAGGCCACCCAAATGTTTCGGTATATGTTGAGGCTTGGACTTGAGGATGATGAGTTTACGTTTGTCAATGTACTTGGTGTGTCCGTCTACTTGGGTTCCCATTGCTCAGGAAAGCAGGTGCACTGTGTGACAATCCAGAATTGCATGGGCAAAAGCTTATTTGTTGCTAATGCAGCATTCAATCTGATTCCTTACAAGGACAGCGTATCATGGAATGCCCTTATAACTGGACTTGGGCATAATGAAGAGGAGGAAGAGCAATCCTTATGCTCGAAGAGATGAATCACCAGACTAGGTATCTTTTGCTACTGTAATTAATGCATGTTCTAACATTCCAGCTTCTCAGACTGAAAAGCAAATCCACTGCCTGGCCATGAAGTGTAGTATCCATATAGACGAGGTGTTTCTGTTTGAAGCATGGAGATGTAGAATCTTGTAAGAAGGTTTTGGCACAGGTAGATGCAAGTAGTATAGTCCCAAGAAATGCTCTAATTGCTGGCCTTGTGCAGAACACTAGAGAATATGAAGCTATAGAGTTATTTCAGCAGGTTCTTAGAGATGGTTTAAAGCCGTCCATCTTTACATTTTCAAACATTCGTTCTGGTTGCACTGGACTCTTCTGTTCAGTTGTTGGCAAACAAGTTCACTGCTACACACTGAAGTCTGGTCTTCTAAATGATTATACTTCTGTTGGGATTTCAATGGTCGGAATATATTTGAAGTCCATAATGCCGTAGGATGCCAACAAACTCTTGATAGAGATGCCAGATCACAAAAAATCTGCTCGAATGGACATCATTTCAGGGTATGCCCAAAATGGTTACAGTTATCAGTCATTCGTGTCCTTTTGGAGAATGCACAGTTATGATATTCATTGAGATGAGGCCACATTTGCAAGTATTCTCAAAGCTTGTTCCAAGATGACAGCTCTTAGCGATGGCAAAGAGATTCCTCTAGTCAATGTACTACGAACTGTCTTAAAACTTCGAGCTTTTCCTCGGATGATTAAAATTTTGACATGTTTGAAGCGGACAATCACTGTGATAATTCTTCCGGTATCCAGAAACTCTCAAGTATCTCTCAAGCACAGAGCAGAAGCTCAACAAAATCTACTTTAAGCCATTTTTCGTCATTTCCCAATTTCTACTTATTGCTGCTACTGTTACCTCATGGTTGATAGTTGGTAACTTGGCATAATCACTTTTCTGAATTAGCATATGTATTTCTCGCACCAATATCACCACAGTTGATGCAGTTGGGAAAGGTGAAGAGAAGCCATTTGTTTACTGCTTTGTGGTAGATTTTTCTTTTGATGATTGACACGTGCTAATGTGATATGCTATTTCAAAATTGCAGGATGGAACATACTATCACTGGAAGCTTGTATAGTAGTCAGGGATTTGAAAGACTTGCTTTTCCACTCCTATTTCTCTATCGGATGACCTTCTTCAGCTCCCAATGGGAAGCTATATGAGATAAGGTCCACTTCATGTTTGTGTTTAGTATCTTCATGTCTCTTCCATCTCTATTTCTCCTCTGCATATGATGGATAGATACTTGTGAAAATACTATTGCATAAGGTCATTGAATCTGCACTCATACATATATAGAGTAACATGCTATCCTGAACTCCACTTAGAGAGAAAGAGTTTTGTCTTTTCAATCCTGGTGCTAATCATACAGGCGTTCATATTTGTGTTTCGGAAAATATATGTTGAACGTGACCAAAGGAACCAAGAGATATGAATCAACGACTCCAACTGATGCTAATGATCCTAGATCACTGCTGCTAATGATCCTTAATCCTTTAGTATCAGCATTATTCAAACTACAAAAATATTCTAAGATTTTTCAAAATTTTAAGCTAAGCCCAAATTAAGATGTTTTTGTGTTGAGTTTTGATTTTCTCAACTATTTTGTATTTTTTTAGTAAGAATGCAGACAGTAAACATGCTCTATGTTTTAATTTTCAGTTAAGGTGCAAGATATTGAACATGATCTACTCTAAATGCAGTACTTCGCGTTGTTCTGTAAAAAATAAGAGATTACATTTCGTAAAATTCCACATAATTTTCTATAACAATCTCCAAATATTTTCGTTTTAACATTTGAGATCTTGTATGGCGAAACTCCACATTTGGTCATCCTCTATCCCAGAACTCCCTTCTGTGTGGCAAGGTAGGGCCACGTGGCATCCCTGGGTTAAGGTGTGACGAGTGCCACACTACCACTGATGCAATAAATAGCAAATGTTCTAGAGCGTATTGGCACTAAGAAACAAGGGGAGCGGAGATAGTTTTGTTAGCACCGTCCACGCGCACTTACTGATTAAAAAACCAACTCATGCGCTACCTATGGCCGTCAAACCAATAACCATCATGGTCATGGGTGCCTGGAGCAAGCAAGCTTAATTTGTTCTCTTGTTTCTGTTGCGTTTACTTAAATCACTGATCCCTGCAGGACATCGCCATCACTAAAGTTGATCAACATGTGAACCTGGTCACTTGTTAATGAGTTAACTAAAGGCATTGCATCACAATCAGTGGTTAGTGCAATGTTGCTAGTTTCTTGGAAGCCAACCACCACACATAAGACCTCCCAAAAGCTTGGACCCGCCTAGTATTTCTGCAGTATTATTTCAGAAATGAATTTACAGGAGTGCCTTCTGAACTACTGCGGGTTGAGAATGTTATTTCAAAGAGTATATACACGTTCGCACTGTTTTCCTTTGTTATGTATTGATGAAGTTGCATTTTGGTTGTCGAAAACCATATGGTTTATGTTACCGATCCAGTTGCATTTCTGTTGTCGAAAACCATATGATTTAGGTTACCATATGATTTTCATGTTCTGAAGTGCTCAAAAGCTGATGTAGCACTGAAGGTCAAATATTGTTAATTTAGTTATTTTCATATTGCGGGCCAGTTTCCGGTTATAACTGTGGTGTGTCAGTGATGGTAGCTATGCACGTTCTCCACTTATTTATACAATCGTGTATGCATTAAGCTGCTGAGTGGTTTTTATGTTCAACACTTTACAACTTTACAAGTAAATAACTACTCACTATGAAGGACTTTGGTTTGTTAATCATCTTAATAAATTAGCTCTCTTCTCTCCACTTCAGATGTCGCTTCAGATGATCATTGTAACTCATCAACACCAGAGCAAACAGGACATGTTGCATGGTGGGTTTCATGCATCAGTAGCTAACTTTCTGTGCCATCAATTGACAACTAATCAGTCATGTGAAAAGACAGGAAGTTGCATGCATTCTCGAAACATTCATTTCTCTGTAGATTTGAGCACAAAAGGCGTTGCAATATTCAGACTGACAGGTGCACATATGACATCCCCACATGAGTCCCTATAATTAATTAGCTTGGGCTTGGGAACATATGAATGATGGCAATTTAAAGTTATCAGCAGTACTCAAGATACCAGAGTAGTATATAGTAGTTGATTAGCAAACTAACAAGAACCTACTAATCGAAAGTAATTAGCATGTGCATCTATATGCATGACCCTTCACCAGCAAATGGCCTAGCTAGGAGCTATATCTAAGTGGTTTAGTTAGTGCTTCATTAGCTCATTCATTAGTCACCTAATCCGTCCGATTAGCACAGTGCTTGGCACGTGTTATGAGCAAATCCTTTTTGCTTGATCTGCAGCGGATCGTCGAGCAGATTAAAGGGGATCGGTCATCATAGGTTGATTGTCTATTTGGTTGGCCTGATGTTTACGTTCATGTGCCGCTTTGATCTGCTTGTTATTGTTTATGTCATCTTTTCGGTGATCATGGGGATTAAGTAAGGAAGACAAGTAAGACGGATGCGTGGTCAGCCTACTGACAGCAAAACAACACGCTAGGAATGGTACATTGTACTGCCCATCAAATCAGTTGTTAATTAGGCAATGTGGAGTCAGAAAGTGTGCGTTCAGGATTTGCTTGAAACAATGGACTCTTTTTTTTTTTTGCAAAGTTTAGTGGAAACTAACACGAAGTGTTAAGTTGTGCACTTGAGACTGACTGGTGCACACTAATCCCTATGAGTCAGGGCAGAATTAGCTAACAAGGACTTACTAATTGGCTGGGGCGCATCATTTGATCAAAATATACATTTTTACAGTTTAAACAAATCTTTCTATTATGAAAGCATTTTTCAAGAGAATATGTTTTCAAGTGTCACATCCAAAAGGTTGTAAACATATTAGTTCTAAAAAAATTAGAAGCTTGTTTCGTTTGAGATGGAAGTTTAAGTTGACTACATCCCTGCTCAAATTGACAACTTTACAGGACCACATGTAGTACAAAACTATCATGCAAAAGTGTATCCTTGTAAGTACAATATACAGTAGCGCGAAGATTTGAAGGCTTTTGCTTCAGTGTTTCCCTCTCCCAACTTTTGTATCCTATGAACGGTTAGGATCTCATGATACTTTTCTTGAGCTAACTTATTCCTTCAACCTCGGTGGTTAAGAGAGGGAGGGTACTTTATAAGAAAAACGTATTAACTACAAAATTTAAAATTTGGTGAGCCAATCAAGAGGTGGTTCTCCTACGAGCAGTGTGTGATCTTGACTGACTGCTTTATACTATGACAATTGCTCCGGTATCCTCCTCCTCCGCTCCGCGGTTCTTTTGGTACAAATACGAGGAGAACCAACTTCGCCTATTTATATCAAAAAATAGTTGGAGCAGCTCTAACTCTTCAGAACCGCAGAGCTGAGGGGGAGGACACAGTAGCATATACGATAAGACTAGGCATGAATCTGCTGCACATGCCACGACTCTTGCAGTATTAGCAGATGCCGGCATTAGTAGGTTGTTGGTTTCGGCCCTTGATTTAGTTAATTAGACGCAGTTTTGTGCACGAGCTCGCAGGAGAGATACTCAGATACATGCATTAATAAAAGGAGAGCGCACTTGATCACAATCAAACTTGCCAGATACGCGCGTACGTATGCAGTGTCTTGTCTTCTGCATCTAGCTAAACTCGACATCTTGTAAAAACTAAGGGAATTACTGTTGTAGTTGACGTTTTTTTAATCTTTGACCCTAGCTAGCTTCTGTTAGCTGCCATATATACATGCATGATGACGACGTGGGCTTAGCCCAGTGGTTGGGGTCGCAGTGGCGCACCCTAACGACCGGAGTTCGATTCCTGTCAGGGACGAATTTCGGAATTATCACGCCAAGTCCCGCTTCTACTATATCAAAAAGTGTCTAGTTCCTCCTAGACACGGTTTCATATATACATGCATGATGACTGTGCACGCTGTTAACTATTGTAAAAATGTTGTAGAGGTTACTCGGAATGAAAGCTTTGCAGATGATTAGCAAAAGATATCGAAAATTACTGGCAAGAAATGTCAAAGCTTAGTGTCTAACCCTGCTTTGATTATGTTCTTTAGTTCCTAGTGACATAGGCATGCCTAAGGGGCATGTCGCATACATATCCCTGATTTAACCTTTGAAATCTACTTGCCCTCTACTCTCGACGAAAATTCAAATTTACAACTTGTAGTCATTGACGAGTTAATCCCTCGTCACCTAGTGACATCTCATCTGTCCCTTCCACCGAGATATCTACAATGACATTGTCAATCTTAAAGCTTTTTTTATATATGAATCTTAAAGTTTCGTAACTCTAGCCTTCTTTGTTGAAGTTGTTAACATTGACCAAGCTAGCTGCCATGCGCGCTGAGTGTACTCGCCGATAACTAATGAAAAAGTGCTGTAAAAGTGACTCGGACGAAAGCGTCCCAAATGATTAGCAAAACATGCCGACTTATTCTACTCGCGAGAGACATGGAAGTTTAGTCTATTCTAAACCTAGCTGCTTGGTTTATACTAACACACAGATTATATGATCCGTCACTTTTTGATCGATCGTGATATCCTACGCCGTATTACCGAAAGGGGCAGCAGGGTAATGCGTGTATATTTATCTATGTATAAGATCATACTAGTTGCTAGCAAAATGACAGCGCGTATATTGCTATTGTATCACGGGACGGCCATGTGAGTGGTACGGTTAGTATATCGGCGAGGCACGTCGCTGCTACTAGTGCCGCACCCAGTGACCTCACATACACTGTAATGTTTACTTATGCAGCGACGGCTATTTGCTGTCGCCAAACCATTGCTAGCAAGCTAAACATGTTAGTTTGTTTAGCTCAACTCCCAAGTACTTTCCCTTTCTCTTATTTCAACCATAATACAGTACGTATATATATACCACCCACGGTCGTTGTCATGTATTGCACCAATTGTCGTGTAGAAGCTCTCGGTGCTTCTCCTGGATAATAATAGTAGAAGGGGAACTCTCTTGTTTTGCATACCGGCTCTCTCATGCATTGCACCAATTGCCATGCAAGTTTTTCCGATCTTTTTTGCAAACTAGTGCACGCTATCTTTCTCAATTTATTTTTTGTGAAGCTGAACCAACCAATTGCATTTTTCAAGAAGCTAATTATAATGGATAGTTGGTTTAATTGTGTTTTTTTATCCGTGGTCAAGTATGTTTTTCCATGCATTCGGCTAGACCAACTGTGTTTGCAGTTATGAGAGAGGTATACTTGGCAATGATGCAATAATGTTTCTGCAATAAAAGGCCGTATGCTTTAATGGAAAGTTGGCAATGATGCATTCGAGAACATATTTCTCAATTGCATCACATGTCTCAACTGCATTGCGTGTATCAAGTAGTGCAATGCGTCAAAGAATCACGTTCAATCTCAAGTGTTTAAGGGTTAAGAAATTGGTAAACCGTTACCCCAAAGTCACGTCTTTCATTTTTTGCTACAGTAGAATAAATAAATGCTGAACTACGGAAATCCACTTTAGATCATAGGACTAGATGTGAAAAAAACACATTTTTAAATGTCAAAAGAATTCGAAAGAAATTTAGGGTGTGCATCTACATATTCCATGCACTCGCATAAACTTCATGGAAAAAAGGACATCTTTTTGCAACATGCGTTAGAAGACAACTTGTAGTGTCACAAAACGACTTTTCATGAGACATTTTTGTGTTATTTGTACCTACGACACATGTGTTTTGCTTCACAAAAATTTCAGGATTTAAAATACACATAGATGTACATTCTCAAAAAAAGAAATGAAAATGTTCTGAACATTTTAAAATGCATTTTTCGTAATGAAAGCATCTAGTCACGATCGAGAGCCAAAACGCCGCGTCCAAATAACTCCCCATGTTTTTTGATAAGAGGCGCTTTATTACTCAAAATAGTTTTAAGCATTACACCCAGCCTCTGCATAACTAGATGCACGCAGCAGTTTAATACCCTAGTATCAAGCAAAAAGAGATACAAAAAATGATATAAAAAAGCCAACTACTATAAAGCTCCGTTGGCTTCAATCGTCCGACTATGCAGCCACCCATGTTAGGAAATAACTCCCCCACGTAGAAGCCGGAAATTCGAAGAACGATTATTTTGTCTACCGATCACCTCGTTCAGTCCAATGTTGCTGGCAATATGAGAACCACAAAACACAATTAGAATTAGAATATTGATTGAACTCTACTGGTTACAGCTTAGGAATACAATCACGTTTCAAATTTGCCACACTTCGAGAGTCGAGTCAGCGCCAGACTCCATGCGAACTCAATTATCGTTGCAGCTGCTGACCGGTGAACGCCCTGGGGAGCGCATGCGTAGCGGAGCAACTGCTGTACGTGACGGAACGTAGGCCCTCTCTATCACTGCTGGTGCCAGGAACCCAAAAGCATTGGGACGTCTTCAGCTCTGTCCCAGATAATAGCAATTAAATTAAGCACGAGTTTATTTTGGTTCCGTTTCAATGGCTCTCAGTGGTTCTAAGTTGTCCACTCTCACTTTGTGAGCGAATTTTTTTAAAATAATACGAATTTTTTATTTAAGTGTAGGACTAGCGCGCGATTTCAAAAAATTTCGAAAATGTGACCTGATCGGTCAGCAGCCGACCGATCGGCCAGCAGCGGGCCGATCGGCCAGCAGCGGGCCGATCGGCCAGCAGCTGACCGATTGCAGGCCGAGCGCAGGGGGGGCAGGCCGACCAGCCCTTGTCGGCCACTAGCAGGCCGATCGGCCGGTAGCCGGCCGACCGTGCATGGCACGGCTTTCCACGCCGCGGACGCTCGCCTCCCGTGTCACGTCCGTCTCCTTTTATTAGGCGCCGCAGACGCTCCCGGCTGCGCTGTGTTCTCTTCTTCCTTCCTCCTTTCTTCTTCCTTGCTCCCTGTTCGTTTGCAGCACACGAAAATAGCTCGAAGAACTCTGCGTTTTTCGCAGATCCCCAGTGATTTAGCCAATAAAACTTCACCATTTTGCTGGTATTAGTTGAGGGAAGCCCGATCTACAGATGGGTTAGGGTTTGGAGGCGTTTGGTGGTGCTGTTTAGCAGCAATGGTGATGAAGTGGTGGAGGTTGGTGGTGGTGTAAGGGGCTGAGCTGCTGCTGTGGATTGGTGGTGGTGCTGAGCTGCTGCGTGCTGTTCGTGCTGCTGCAGTTGGAGAGCCTGCTCACGCTACAAGGGTAAATCCTAATCTTTGCATATTAGTGTTAACTGTGTAGGTTTATGTGGGCTGGTTGTAGTGTTAGTGTATGTATGTGCTTTGTAGTAGTTACGTTTGTTGACGTGGGCGGAATTTTTTTAGGTGAGCAAAGATGGCAGATGTAGTGAAGATAGTATTTTACTATGGTATGGGTAGTGTCCGATCAAATGAAATGGGAGTTGATCTGAGTGAGTTCAAATATGTAGAGATGAGTATGACTGCTCCTAGAACATGGACAATTGAGCAGGTGAAGGACTGGTTGACAGAATGTTTCGGGCTTAATCCAGAAGTGCATACAGTGGGTGTGCATGCATTGTGGACAAAGTCGGTATCAAACATTTTGTGGTATCTGAGGCCTGTAGATGATACCTCTAAGTGGGTGAGCTGGTTAAAAGGGTCTGAAAGGAGAGGAACTAACCCTGTGGCATTAGTTCTTCCGGTGGCGAAGGAGGTAGCACCTCCTGAAGGCGATTCTGATGGAGGAGGTGGTTACGAATCAGGTCAGAGCAGTCAAGCACCCGGCGGTGGCGGTGATTACGAGCCTGAACAGAGCAGCCATGCGGAAGATGTTTATAGTGGTCAGGGTGATGGTTACACAGGAGAAGACGGTGAGGTTGATGGTGACGAAGGAAATGGATACAGGCAGAATCAGATGGAAGAGGAAGATACAGAAGGTGAAAGTGATGCTGATGATTCCGATGCGTCTGATGATGGGGAGGAGGTGCCTATTCCTGGCAGATGGAATAATAACTTTTCGTCTGCAATGACAATCAATGATGGTCTTGATTCTAACTGGGAGTATCACAAGAACAATATCGCCGTAGGGGCCCTGTTTCCGTCGAAGCGGCATATGCAGGATGCAATAATTAAGTGGGCAATGGCGAACCAGAGGCAGCTGAGAACAACCGTGTCATCTGGAAAATACCTGACGATGGAATGTGTGGACATCAATTGTCCCGGAAGGGTGCATGGGTATGTTCCTAAGTATGACATAACATGGCGTGTGAGCGACTTTGTGCCGCACAGTTGTGAGCTTGCAAGTATCCGCAATGATCATTGCAACCTGTCGTCCAATCTCATAGCTCGGCTGCTGTACACTGAAATAGTGGAAGGGCAAGCCATGAGAGTAAACGCCATACAGAAGAATGTTAAGAAGCATCATTTTTACACCATTTCTTATGGCAAGGCTTGGAGGGCTAAGCAGAGGGCGATGGAGATGAGGTTTGGTTCGTTTCGAGACGCATACGACGCTGTTGTTCGTTTGCTGCAGACGCTGCAGGCGAGGAATCCAGACACATATGTGAACATCCAGGACTTGTTTTTGCCGGAGTCCCCATCTTACAGTACGACACATCACACTATTTTCCCTGCGTCCACCGTGGCCATTTTCCAGACTTGTCGCCGCGTTCTTCTGCTACTTGCGCCTCAGCAGCTCTTTCCCTTAGTCTCTTCCTCTCCGCTTCACGAGCCTCCCTGCGCACCTCTTCCTCTGCAAACCTACGTGCAGCCTCATCATCCATCCTCTTCTGATTCACCTCGCGATTACGAGCTTGGTCTGCCCTTAGTTTCTGGATCTGTCTCTCTCGCTCTGCTTTAGCATTAGCACGAGCCTTTTCCTGACGCTCCTCCTCAAAGAACGTTGCCCACGCACGTCGGTGTTTCTCCTCAACCTCCTGGCGCGCCCAATCCGGCTGCTCCGTGTCTATCCAGTGAAACCATTTGCATAGGGGCGGGGGAGACTGCAACACAAACAGTAACATTAAATCACATTCATAAATTAATTTATGCCTACATAAAATTATGTCGAAACATACCGGCAGCCTGGTGGACGACGAAGCTGAACTACGGGGTGGATCATGCTCATAGCTCGCACACATGAAAAATTTCATGCCGAACGAATCGGAGAAATCCTCCACCTGCTTAACCTTAGCAAGACGGCCGCACCAACACCGCTCCGCAGTCACACCCGGGGGCAAACTTGCAGCCTTCGCCTTCACCGGCCTTAACTCCTGGTCAGAGCACGGCACACTCATGATGGCTAAGGGTGAGCCAACAGAAAAAATAGAGAGATAGAAGCACTTGTGCAGCGATGAGTGTTGATGCCTGCTTTTATAGGGAAAAATCCGAGAGCGTGGCGGGAAAATATAGCGGGAGATGGTGGCGGGATAAATTTGGCGGGAGATGGTGGCGGGAAGAAGTGGCGGGAAGGGTGGCGGGATAAATTTGGCGGGAGATGGTGGCGGGAAGAAGTGGCGGGAAGGGTGGCGGCAAAGGGCGGGAGGGAAATACGGCGGTGTGAACGGGAGCGGGAGAAGATATGGCGGGAAAATAATGGGGAGAAGTGCCAGCCCCAGAAGATATCTCTCGTAATAAACTTAAACTAAATCCATGCAGGGATGTGATTGCAGCTGGCCAATCGGTCGGTAGCTGGCCAATTGGTCTGTAGCTGACCAATTGGTCAGCTATCGACCAATTAGTTTTAGGGCTGTCAGGGACAGAGGAGCCGACTTGTAATCGGCCGGCTACTGACCGATCGGTCAGTAGCTAACCGACTGGGTCACACTTTTGCACTTTTTTGAAATCGCGCGCTATTCCTAGAATTAAATAAAAATTCGTATTATTTAAAAACAATTCGCCACTTTGGCCATGCTCGTTACAAATATCTTGCAACACAACACTTTTGCATGACACTCTATTCAAGGGAAGGGATATGTCTTTGGTTCATACTCCTTCCGTACCCTGGCTAAGGTGAAAAAAAATCTACTCGCCTAGTTTCATCCGGAACAGAATCCAAGTCCATATGATCGGGTAGGATTGCAGGAGGCACCCGCTTCCCGTCCCGCAAAAAGAAATTGTACTGCAAAACCAGTTACGAAACATAACAAAATTTAAGCTGGCTTAGTGAAAATATTTGACCGCAACCCGCGCCGCTTGCCACCCTACGATCGGGGATGGGACAAAGATGGCAACGGTGCGAGGGAGAAACGAAGAGGCAGGGCAACATCTGATAGAATTAAGGAGAAGATATGGGAGAAGGTTATGTGCGTGCATGGAGGGGCAATCTAGGAAGTCTTTTTTTTACCCTAGGCATCGCTCTTTAATCCATGCGCCGTGATTTTTACCCTTTAAGCTTGGGAATGGAGGTAGTAACATATATATATATATGCATGAAAAAGTTTAAAGAAATTTACTATGAAGCATGACCCTGAGGAAATGAAAATCAAAAGTCATGCCAACGATTGTAATTCCAATAAATACATTCACAAGCATGAAGTAGTAATATTTTGAAGCATCGCTTCTTTCCAGGCATGATAAACAAACATAGCCTTCAACTTTCGACATGATCATAAGATCCGCTAGTGAACCACATCGAGCTAATTTTTTGGCTGCATTGGTACAAAATCATGACACCAAGGATTGTAGACCTACCCTGTTATCAAGTTCGATTAGTCTACCATCGGTGGATCATTTCACGAGGAATGGCGCAGCACAGTACTCGATTATATCCAGTTCTCCCCTAGTAAGCTCCACAGATCCAACTAGTTCTGAAGCTTCTCATTTTTCTTTATGAGTTTAGCATACCGATTTGCTTTGTAAACAGTCCGCTGACCAAGATAGTTATCCGGATGATTCCCACAGAAAAGTCATCAACTTTTCAGATATTGAATGGCGGAAAACGTGAGGTATGTTCCTACAATTGCTTGGCATTGAAAAAAAAATCAACTTCTTCACTAGGACGAAAAGTTTTAATGCCAACAACACATGTATGCACAAGGAATTGTTGAATTTTTTTTTACAAGGTCTTTGGCAAGATCTGTCCCTGCTTAATGAATAATATTCTTTGCTAACATACATACAGTAAGCTGGTCAGCACAATGCTTTTGAGATGCCAGCGAATGCAATCTTGTTGTGGGTATACTTTATGGGTGTATCAACAGACAACAGCGTGGCCTAGATCCGGCAAGTCCGGGTGGCCCATAGACTGTGATGGTGGCATATGGCCCATCGGGTGGCCCAGTTGCTGTAGATCAAGATGGATGAAGTCCAGCCCAGGTAACAGGAGCCGGATCTTAACCGCCCTATGAAGTTAGTCGGATCCATGAAGGCCCATGAAGTACCCGGATCCAATACGGCGCGTAAGGCAAGGTGGATCATTGATGTGCACGGCAATGTAATATTCCGTAGTTAGGCATCTTGTATTCCGGATAGGACTCTCCGTGTAAACCCTAGATCTGAGCGCCTTTATAAGCCGGATCCTGGGAGCCCTAGGGGCACAAACACAACTCATTGTAACAACGCGAAAGCACCCAGATAATTCCAGACAAGCTGCAGTAGGCCCTGTCCTCGAGCAGGTGTTTCGAAGCTGGGTAAATCGCGTACCACCGTCCCGAGGACTCTCCGCCCAATGGCCCCTACTTCTTCTTCCCTCCATGAGGATCCCTCCTCTGGAGTATTGTCGAATAGGCAACGACAGTTGGCGCTCACCGTGGGGCCAGCGGCGTCTGGAGGCCGGAACCGGGAGGATTCCGCCATGGGAAGCTACGACGACTCCATCGCCGTGGGGCGAGTTCTTTACGCCGGAAACTTTCCGATGGTCCCTCAGGACGAGTGCTGGATTCCGGCTAAGACCGACCCCGTCAAGCTCTCCATCGTCCCAATCGGCGGCATTCACATCTTCATCGGCGAGACCGTCGACTCCGACGGAAACGCCCTGGTAAGTCACGCTGACGCGACCGCCGCTGAGCTGGACGCAGTCACGAAGTTCCGATCTGAGACGCAGGAACTTCCTAAGGAAGATTCCGCCTTAGATCTGGAAAATTCAAAACCCACCCAATCCGCCCCTGAGCAGGAAATTACGGTGGAAGACCAATGCAGATCCGCCTGGGTCTCCCAGGTGTTAGAGAAGCAAAGGTGCCACTTCGTGCACTTCCTCGCACATACCGCAGAAACCGCCATTCCTCAGGAAGGAGCCGGACCCATGCAGGTTGAGGCTACCGGAGACAACGACGCCCCGGATCAGCAGGAGGCTGCTGGAGACAGCGACGCCCCGGATCAGCAAGAGGATGCCGGAGACAAAGAAGAATCAATCCTGGGCAATTTGAGCCCAGAGTCAGATGATGTGTCCACCATGAACACAGAAGAGTACAACCGAGCCATGAAAGAATTGGAAGATGAGGAGACAGCCGAAGCAGAATCCGCTCCGCCTAAACAGGTCCTCGCAACCATAACTGGGCTAGAGCAGGAAACTGACGAAGAAACTCCGACTGACGTCGGACTCCTGGACCCGTCCACTTCGGAAACTCCGCCTTCGCGACCTCGTTACCGCGTCGTGCCGGAATCTGGAGAAGGACACATCTCCGGGCACACGGAATACTTGTCCGCAGATGAGCTCGTCGAACAGGCTGGCCGGGGTGCTATTGCGCACTCGGAAATCCTCAACAAGCCAATAACTCCGGATGAAGCCGCAGATCCTGAAGTTCTAGAAGCAAAAATAAATGAGATGCTGGCCACCGCCAAGGTATTTGCCAACACTGCAGCTGCAATGCTGGAGGAAAGGCAAGAAGCAGGAGCAGTGATGGAAAGTTTCCTCAAGAGAGAGCGCGAAGCCGCAAATCGCTTGGCCGAGGCTAAGAAACTGTAACATCCCAAATTTCAAATCAAGAAGAAAAGTGGTTTCCCATATTCAAAATTTAGAACTAACAAAAACTTTTATTTAATTATGGTGCTATGCATAGTGTTCATGCATTCTTATGTGACATGGCCATGATGTTTGTTGGTGTGCTAATCAAAGTTGCTAAAACCCTAGGGTATGATCATTTGAGATCACCAAAAAGAAGCAAATAAGAAAAAGGGAAGAAAATGAGAAAAATGCAAAAAACCTCACATATGGGCCTATGGCCATTTTTTTTAAAAAAAAATCTTTAACCTAGGCCATATAACTTTGTGCCAATGGTTTGGAAACTCAACTAAACTCAAAAGAATCCATTTTGCATCAAAGAAACCAAAATTAAATCAAAGGAAAATTCAAAACTTAATCACATATGATAATGGTCACTTTTGAGTTTCACATCAGGGTACCCACTTTGAGCCCCTGGATTAAGAGATTCTTAAACCAAACTACCCCAACTCTTTGCACCTTATCCAAGACCTCATCAAAATGAACAACTTTGATGTTGACCACTTTGACCAACTCTCTTTCTATTGCTAAATAAAAGGAGACAAAGAGGGAACATCAAATCAGATTCTAGATTGGGTTCATTTTGAAATTTCACAAACCAACTCAACTTTTCACACCACCACCACCCTTGTGTTCTAAACATTATGTGAACTAACTCCAACACAAAGTTTGGCAAAATTTGAAAATGAAATTCTCTCTGCCATTTTCACAAACACTTGGCATACACTTATTTACAATTTCAACACACCCTAAAAACCATTGGACTTTTGCATGCACTTGGAGGCCTAGGTCATCTACAGTGCCCCTGCACCTCTCCTCTACCTCACCATCCACTTGCACCCCTGATCAAGGCAGGAGATGAACCATGCCATGCCATGCCATGAGCTCATGCCCACCCCCGGCCATCTCTCTCTCTCCACGCGTTCCCTGCTGGCCGCACCATGCCTGGGAGGTCCCCCTCACTCTCCTGACTCTGCTCATCCACGCCATTGACCAAGACCCAGTCAGCCCTGGCCAGTACAGACCGTGCCCATAACCCCCAGTGACGCCAGGACGCGCATGGTTGCGACGCACGGGCGTGCCAGAGCGCTGCGTCGCCCCGCCAGCACCGACCGCGCCTCGCCATCAGCGCCCGCGCAGCGAGTCACCGTGACACCAGCAACGCTGCAGACACCCTCTCTCCCTTCCCCGCGCCTTGTCACCATCGTTTCCGTCGCCGTCGTCCGCCACGGGCATGGCCACAGACGTCAATCTCCCCGTCGCTTCCGACCGCCGTTTACTGTGCCGCCAAGCGTGTGACGACCACCAAGACGTCAGGAACAGAACCACGTCCATACCTTGCCCCTTCGCCGCTCCAAACCGCCGTCGCCATGCTCGACCTAGCCGCGCGCCTCAGACCCCGACGCCGCTATAAAAGGAGGCTCCCCGCGCCTAAGTTCTGCACGCCATTCGCCTCCCCTCTCCTTCCTGACCCTCCTCAAGCAACGCCGCTTCCCAATTCCCTCTATAGACCACCAATCGATCGCCGGAGCCCCGCAGTACTGCCGCTAGATCGCCGGAGATAGGAGCCGCCCCTGGAGCTGCCGCTGGTACCCAGAGGACCGCCGTAGTCGACAACACCGCCGTACCTCGTCGCCAAGCCTCGCCGGACCCTAGTTAGCTCCCTGACCCCCTACCCTCGCCGCCAGTGAGTTCGCTTCTCGCCGGAGAAGACGACGCTCGTGCGCCATTGGATCTCCCTCTAATCCTGCGGCTCGGAATAGAATGTACCGTTTTGGGCGTTATGACCCACTGACGCGTGGACCCTGCCGTCAGGCGGCCTGCTCGCGCTGGACGCGAAGTGGGCTGGCCCAATTTCTTTTTTCTCTGCAGCCCAAGTTATTTCCCGCGCGAGCCCAACCATTTGAATTCAAACTTTTCGATTTAACTGAAATTCAATACTGCTGCCCACTTCAGAATTTAATAAAACAAAATCTACTGATCCAAAATTGATGAATTTTATATTTCTGGAAAGCTTAGGAAATTATCTAGCAAACCCCACTGGACTCAAACCCAAATTCATGGTAGATCACTTGCACTAAAAATAACAAGGCAGTAACTTTTCAAATTTCAAACAATTTTTAAAAATCAACCATAAATGCTTTTTAGTTGTTTCCAACTCTCATAAATCACATTTTATATACTCTAATTGTTTATGCAAAAATATGACATGGTTGTTTCACATGATCATGGGCTAAATTCAAATAATGGCTATGTGGCTATTTCTAGCACATTTAAATTAATTAAGAATAGTAGTTAAATATTATGAGGGGTAGCCTCTTAGTTAAATCACTTTTCCAAGTAAGTGAATGTGAGGTAATGACCTTGGTCTACCAAACCTCATATTTTGATTGCTTGAGAATATTAAATCTTTTCCAAATAGTAATTAAATGGTATGAGATGTAGTATCTCATTTAAAGCATTTTCCCAAATGATAACTATGAAGTGGTGACTTTTGGTCAACATGATCTCATACTTATTATTTGAGGATATTAAATCTTAATATTGTTCAATGAGAGGAAATTATTTCTCCGAAATAAATAGAAACCCTAATCCATTTTTCAATGAGAGGAAATTATTTTCCTAACACTAAGTAGGAAAACCCTAGTTGTTGTTAAGTGATGATTGTGTTGATCATCTTGAGTGAGCCATTAGGGCTAACTAGTCTACTTAAGTATTGATTGGTGTTTGTTACCTCGTATCCATTTATAGACGCTAGTACCGAGGAATACCAGGAGGAGGAGGTTTACTACCAGGAAGAAGAAGAAAGCTTTGACCACTGTACCAACCAAGGCAAGCTATACTCTTGCAAGTTACCCAAGTGCAAGCTCTACTTAAGCAAGGCACCCCTACCATACTACTTGTGATTTACTTTCCAAGTCCAAGTTTTATCTCACAAAGCTTTTACTTTGATTATCAAAGCTTCCGTTTATAGTTAACTTTGGTCTAAGTATAGAGTACTACAAGAGTATCAAACTTAGCCTAGATAGCTACAAGCTAGTTAGCACCCCTCATGACTAGATGCTAGTGCTAAGCTAAAAGTGACTACTCTAGCTGGGAGCATGTGAATCTTTTGAATTTGAAAACCTTGGAATGATGAGTCATTCTAATGAAAGATTTTGAAAGTGAATATGACTTGAATGGCATGGTGATTTTGATAAACACTGATGATTGGGTTCGGATGCGATACCATTCCAATTCTTGAGTACCCCCACAATACCTGATTATGGGTAAGGCTTTAGCTGGAAATTTATGTGTCTTAGTATGGGTTCCCTCTGAACAAGCGTCATAGAGGTTATGCCGAGGCTGCCTCCGTGGAAAGTGAAATGACGTGAAAAGAGTTGAATGCCCTACCCAAGCCCTGTGCAGTTCCCAGGATAGCAGTTGGTTATCACTGGGAGGCCAAGCTCATGGGGAGAGGTGCCTATACTAGGATGTGTAAGTGAAAGGTTAATGGTTGATGATCCGCATACTGAGTTATGATTATTCAGGGTTATCCCTGACGGATGTTGTCAAATGTTGTGGCACAAGTGTGCAACCTCTGCAGAGTGTAAACCTATTCGAATAGCCGCGTCCACGGTCATGGACAGTTGGAAAGGCCATACTGTTCCGTCATCAGAACTTTTCCAAAAGGTGACTTGTGTTTTGAACTTGAAAAAGGTGACGTTGATTTGAATCACAACAGAGTGGTGGGAATGACACTAATGTTCCCACTTGAGTTAAGTTAGGCAATTGAAGAGTCTATTTACTAAATGCTTATGAAATAAAACTGGCTTTATGCAAATAACCTAGAGCCTAGAACACTTTCACTAAAACTGTTAGTACTTACACTAGTATTAGTTTGCGAGTACTTGAAAATACTCACGGCTGTGTCCATGGCTATTCAAATGGCCAGACTATGAAGAAGAGCAGCAGTATCAGGAGGACGGACAGCAGGACGTCTATGATAACTAGGATCGTCTTCTAACGTCAAGCGTTGCCTGTGGATTAGATGGACTACTACAACTTCGCTTCCGCTATGTGTTATGTATTGAACCTTAGATCAAGTGTTGTAATGAGACTGGATCATGTGATCCTTTTTGTTGTAAGACTATTATGGTGTTGTAATGAATGATGACTCTATGATATTCAACTGTTATGTCTCGCAAAAACAATCTTCCTGGGATTGTGATGTATGGCATAATAGGCATCTGGACTTAAAAATCCGGGTGTTGACAGAAACTCCGAGCACAATGGGAAACCATGATGGAGGATGCTGGTAAGGAAGCAGATAGAATCCGCCGGGAGGCCATTGGCCCCCGAAAGATCAATTTTGCAACCCCCAGAAATCAGCAGCCACTCGCCACTCCAAAGGATAATATGAAGAAAGCTGCGGAGATCTTGGCCAAGCAAGATGAGGAAATCGACATCGCACACCTCCGCACACTGGTAGCTTCAGTAATGAAGCAACAGAGTAAGGCAGATACTTCGCGCAGGTTGGAGTCCAACCCGGATCTATGTGTATCCACCGCGCAGAAGGACGCCTCCGGAAGACAGCATCGTGACGATGAATCGCGCACCGGATCCACAGAGCGCAGAAGGAGGACTAGAGAACATCCAAATCCGATCCCGGTACCCTCAAAAACACCTCCGACGGACCCAAGAAAGGGAAAGGATCCGATGTACACTGGAAGAGACAAGTACCGGAACCCATCACCTCCGCCGCGAAACCAGGCACCTCCTCCGCCCCCTCGCCATCGTAGTCCGGTCGGAAACACCAGACCCCATGGATCTGACGGAATCAACATCCGCGACAACGTCGTTCCTCAGAGGAATCGGAACACGGAGCGTACGCCGGAACCTCGTCGGAGCCGGAATGAAGAACGCGAGCCGGAGCCCCGCAGAAGCCGGAATTGTGGAGGCGACTGCCATCATGGGGAAGGTAGCCACCGAAGCCGGAGTCAGCAGCGTGAAGGGCGCGGCGAATCCGAAGGCGGAAGCAAAAGGTCCCACAGGCCCCCTCGCAAATCTCCCTCCCCGCCACCCAGTGGAGGAGGTGGAGACGGAGGCGGAGGCCGAAGATCTCGTTCTCGCTCGAAGTCTCCCCGCACCAGCCCACACGACGCAAGGGAACGTCTCAATGAGTACGGGTCTGAATACATTGGCCCAAAATGCTTTGGCAGGATGATCCGAGAGGAGCCATATCCAAAAGGCTTGAACCTTAAGTTACCCGAAAATCTGAAGCACTATGATGGCAGCGAAAGGCCCGACACCTGGATCGAAGACTACTTCAATGCAGTAAGCTTCACCGGAGAAAACCAGAGAATAGCCTGCCGCATGCTTCAGTTGTACCTTATTGGTCCAGCCCGCTCCTGGCTAGGCGACCTCCCGGAGAACACCATCTTTTGTTGGTTTGACATGAAGATCGCCTTTGAGAAGCACTTCAGGGGCACCTACAAAAGACCTGCCACAACAAGCGACCTGCAAGCCTGTATCCAGAAGAAAGGCGAAACATCACAGAGTTTCCTCACACGATGGTTAGCAACCAGGAACGAGTGTGAGAACGTGGATAATCGCACAGCTATGCACGCCTTCATCGGTGGACTGCAGAGGGGAGGACTGCTCCGGCACAAGCTTACTTGCCTGATCAATGAAAACAAGTTAACGTTGGATGACATGATCGGCATTGCAAGTACTCACTCCGCCGCCGATGACGACGCAGGAGGAGAACTTACTGCTACAGCCATACCCCTGCACCAACAGAAGAAGAACCGTGATAATGGCGGTAGCAGCAACAGCAACAAGCGGAAGAATCCCCCCGACGACCAGAACAGCGGCGGATCCGACATGGTAGCCATGGCGTTCCAACGCGGAGGTCAAGGAGGCGGAAGAGGCCGCGGACGTGGAGGCGGAGCCGGCAAGGGCCAACAGCGTACTGACGAGGTCACGGCTTCTGGATTCCGCGCTCCCCAAACGTACGAGGAGTATAGGGATATGCCATGCCTGGCTCACATGGATCCGGCTATAGGCAAATCCTCTCATACTAATCGTAACTGCAAATGGGTGAATGACCTAAAAGGCGACCCGGAAGCAGGATACAAGCAAGCCCGGAAGCACCGCCCACGCGGCAAAGGAGGCAAGGGCAAGAACAAGGAAAATGACGATGATAGTTCCGAGGCGATGGACGAGGATGATGCTTCGCCGGATCCCAAAGAGGCTTCCGCGACAAACAAATCCAACCCCTTCATCAAAAAGAGCGCTGGTGCATACCACACCTTCCTCGGAACACCCACAGTCCTGTAGGGATTCGTAGCATAGAAAACAAAAAATTTCCTACCGCAAGAACGAATAACAAGCCATGATCTAATCTAGTAGATGGTAGCAACGAGATGAAGATCATGAGACTAACCCTCGAAGATTCCAAAACCTACGAGATTAGATCTCGTTGTTGATGTAGTCGATCACTTGCCGCTTTTAAAAGCGCGTAGAAGATCTTGACGGTGCCACAATCGGGCAGCACCTCCGTACTCGGTCACACGTTCGGTGTTGATGATGACGTCCTTCTCCCCATTCCAGCAGGCAGCGGATGTAGTAGATCCTCCTCGGAATCCCGACAGCACGACGGCGTGGTGGCGGTGGTGGTGGAGATCTCCGGCGGGAGAGCCGCGCCGTAGCGGCTAACGGGAGAAGAAGGAGGAGGGAGTAGCTAGGGTTTGGGAGAGAGGGGGGCTTGGGGCGCCGGCTTGGGTGCCCCCTGGTGGTGCGGCCAAGGTGTGTTCAGCCCCTCCCCTCTCCTCCCCTTTAAATAGGTGGAAATCCCTAGGGTTTACCCCAAAACCACATTGGAGTCCAACTCCAAAACTTACCAAATTTGGGAAACCTAGACAAGGTGGGATTCCTCCCCTTCCTTGTGGTGTGGCCCGCCACCTTGGTGGAGTCCACCATGGACTCCACCTTCCCACTTGGTGGGTTGGCTAGGGCTGGTGGAGTCCCTCCGGGACTCCTCCTTCCATAGTGATTTATTCCGGATGATTCTAGAAACTTCTACAACCTTCCATAAATTCACCGGACCACTCCCAAACTTGGAATGTGACTTCCTATATATGAATCTTATTCTCCGGACCATTCCGGAACTCCTCGTGATGTCCTGGATCCCATCCGAGACTCCGAACAACATTCGAACTCCATTCCATATTCCATATCTACTTAAAACGACATCAAACCTTAAGTGTGTCACCCTACGGTTCGAGAACTATGCGGACATGATCGAGACTCCTCTCCGATCAATAACTAATTGCGGGACCTGGAGATCCATAATAGCTCCCACATATTCAACGATGACTTCGTGATCGAAAGAACCATTCACATAAAATAACAATTCCCTTTGTCTCGCGATATTTTACTTATCCGAAGTTTGATCGTCGGTATCTCCATACCTAGTTCAACCTCGTTACTGATAAGTACTCTTTACTCATACCGTGATATGATATCCCTTGTGAACCAGTCACATGCTTGCAAGCTAATTAGATATCATTCCACCGAGAGGGCCCAGAGTATATCTATCCATCATCGGGATGGACAAATCCCACTCTTGATCCATATGCCTCAACTCATACTTTCCGAATACTTAATCCCATCTTTATAACCACCCATTTACGCAGTGGCGTTTGATGTAATCAAAGTACCCTTCCGGTATAAGTGATTTACATGATCTCATGGTCAAAGGACTAGGTTACTATGTATCTGAAAGCTTATAGCAAGTTGAACTTGATGACGTGATCTCATGCTATGCTTACTATGGGTGTGTGTCCATCACATCATTCACCTAATGATATGATCTTGTTATTAATAACATCCAATGTTCATGATTAGGAAACCATGATCATCTATTAATCAACAAGCTAGTTAAACGAGAGGCTTACTAGGGACTCTGGTTGTTTACACAACACACATGTATCAATGTTTCCGGTTAATACAATTATAGCATGGGGTGTAAACATTTATCATGAACACTAACATATAACAATAACTATTTTATTATTGCCTCTCGGGCATATCTCCAACAGTCTCCCACTTGCACTAGAGTCAATAATCTAGTTTACATTTGTAAAGATATAACACCTTGGCCTTTTGGTGCTTACCATGTTTTGCTCACGGGAGAGCTTTCAGTCAACGAATCTGACACGCTCAGAAACGTATGTATTTTGCAATTCATTTGCGTCTTCACGCATCACTCATTTCCAAATGAGTCGGCATTAATCGTATATGTTTGGTCTTCTGGTGGAACCTTAATTCCGTGGTCTGAAATATGTCACTAATATTATCACACACAATATAGCTTCAAAGTTCTGACACTATCGGAACTACACCAAGTTCTCAAAGAACTTCTCGACTTTAACATCCTCAGTCATTGTCAAAACAATGACATACTCTGCCTTCGTTTGTAGAATCCGTCACAATATTTAGAACTCATCTAAATCTAGCATTGTGCTACCTTTTAATGAACACTTAGCTTAACTGAGATTTGAAATTCATTTTTATATGTGACCAAACTAATATCGGTGCAACACCTTACAGCGATTTGTTTGTTATTTCCCCATACAAAACTAATATCCTTGGTTCTTCTAAAGCACTTAGGTATATTCTTACTGTTGTCCAATGATCATCACATGAATCATTCTGTTATATGCTCCTAACTCTTTAGAGCATAGGACATCTGATTGTGTACATATTATACGTGATCTAAAATCACTCATGTGTTTTTACTCATTGAGTGTCAGATACACTCAAGTCTTGTTAAACCTTCACATGAAAAGAACACCTTCTTAATATTTTTATATTGAACTACTTCAATATTCATTTTATGTACTTTGACTTAAACTTATTATGCGTTTCAATATATCTTCATAGATCTTGACGCTAAATATGTTTCAGTCCATATCCTTTCATTGAAGTTAATTCTCAATGAAACCTTTTATTCACATCAAGTACATAATTACATCATTTATAATCAATGATATGTCATCTACATAAAATATTATAAACATGTCTCAGCGCTCCCACTTAATTTCTTGCAAATGCAAGTATCTTCATCATTTCTGATGAAATCAAAAATCTTTGATTATTTCATCTGGTGAAGATTCCAACTCCGTGATACTCACTTTATTCAGTGAAGTTTGTATATCTTTCTAGTATTCTACGGACTAGCAAAACTCTCAGCTGTATCTTGTATACACCTTTAATACACACTTCTGTTAAGGAATGTATTTTGCCATCCTACTAACATATCTCATAAAAGAAATATGTAGTGATTACTAGAACAATCCGTATAGACTATAAGCATCGCTGCTGAAGATCTAATCTTATCGCAGTCAACTCTTTGAACTTTGTCATAAACAAACTTTCAACAAGTCGAGCTTGTTCAAGGATATTCTATCCAAGTCTATCAATATTATAGATCCATTTACTTTCAAAAAGTATTCATCTATCTTGGATTTAATGGCGCTTAGCCATTTTAACGGAGTCAGGGCCCAACATAGTTTGTTTGTTTGTAGTTGGTTTATCATTGTTCAAAATCAATCCTTTGTCCACAAATCATTTATTTGAACACAAAGTAAACCATACCTACAAGGTTCAATAGATATTTCGATCTCCATGACTATAACACTTTGTAGACATGGGAGCCATGATCGTCGTGGCTGCTTCCGGAACCACTTCCGATGCTGCGCTACTCTGATCATCATGTTCAGATTCATAAACCTTATCAAGTTCCATTGTCCTCCCACTCAAATACTTCGCTAGAAACAATTTCTTGGAAATAAGTAAGAAACATCGACAAACACTTTTGTCTTTGTCTCCATAGTGGAAAGAATTCCCAATCAATTCTCTGGGATAACCAACAAAGACATTCATCCGATTTTGGTTGTAAACTTATTTACTTATGCTATGCATACCAAAATTTAAGAAAGGACTATTAGGGTTTATACCCATGCCATAACTCGTATGGTGTCATTTCAATGGATTATGATGATGTTCTATTTAGTGTAAAAGCGGTAGTCTCTAAAGCATAATCCACAAAAATATAATGGCATCATTTTATTTTATCTCATCATTAATCCAATAAGGTTTGGATACGTCTCTCGGATACTCCATCATCACTATGATACTCCAAGAAACGTGAGTTGTAGAACAATTTCATAACTCTCTTAGATGTTCGCTAAAACTCGTAATTCAAATATTTCCACCATGATCCAATCATAGATATTTGACTTTTCTATTACGATGATTTCCACTTCATGCTGAAATTTATTTGAATCTATTCAAATGTTTCAAACTTCTTCCTTATTGAATA
Source organism: Lolium perenne (assembly GCF_019359855.2). NCBI lineage: Eukaryota > Viridiplantae > Streptophyta > Magnoliopsida > Poales > Poaceae > Lolium > Lolium perenne. The sequence continues at coordinate 14,077,163 of NC_067244.2, forward strand.
AATATATCCTTATATATACACTCAATTCATTGTTGGAAGTTTTCATGAAGTAGAAGAATCTCCCGCACACAACTATGCCCAGTGAACCACATACATCATCATGTATGTTTCCACTAAGTTAGTTGCCCGTTCAACTCTTGGCCTATGAACGGTATTTTAGTCATTCTCTTTAGAAGAGATTTGCAAGCGCCAAACGATTCAAAAATCAAATGACTCCAAAAATCCATTTGCATGGAGTTTCTTCATGCGTTCCTTTCTAACATGACCTAAATGGCGGTTCCACAACTAAGTGGAATTCAAATCATTTGCCTTATGGCATTTTAGTGTCAGTGTTATGCATGTGTGTTTCACCATTAAGATTTATAATAACTTATCCATCGTACATGGAATACGGTCATAACTTTGAACAACTCATTGTTTTTATTTGACCAGAGCTAAATAACAATTATTAAGTTCTTTATTATATATCTGAAGGGCTAGGTAGAATGCCAACGACGAACATAATAACACTTTATTTTGTCCAGACGTGCATTATTACCACATTCCTTATCAGTCACTTAGGCCATTGTATTCTTGTATTGCGTTGTGTTGTATGACATCTCATACCAACCAATATGGTACAAATACCCAAGAACTTCATTGTGTGACCAATCAAAGAATACATTCATAACATGTATATCATCTATATACACCTGAGCTAGACTTTCTAGTATTTTCTTTCTTTCTGCCAAAAACTTTTGTAGTTTCTCTTTTGGCTTTCCTCATATTTCAGAAAACACTTCAACATCAATAACTTTTAGGTTTGTTGGTCAATTACCAATAACCTTGAGGTTCTTACTTTGAAGTTGATCATCTCATGATAAGTGTTCTGGATTTCACTGTTAGTAACCTTTTAATGTGATGAACAATTTCACTCATAATTTTTATCCATCAATTCATGACGTCTTTCCGAGACCATGTCTGTACATGCTAGGCTCGTAAAGTTTAACCTCAGTATTCGCATGTGCAAATCTGGCTTGCACCCATTGTATGCACACGCAGAATCTATAACACCCGATCATCACGTGATGCTTCGAAACGACGAGTCTTAGCAATGGTGCATACTAAGGATGATCACTTCATGGATATGCGAATATCGTTAGTGCCCAACTAGTTGGAGGATTGGGACGCCTAGCGTCTTCAACCTTCGTACATTCCCATAAAACTTATGAGTTTATGTAGTCTCACTAAATTATATTCTATCATCTTGTAATAAGGTCTTAGATATCACATATATCTCACACCTTGCTTATTTCTGAAAACGAACTTTCCAGCTCCTTTCTTTTCAAACGGATTTGAACTTCAAGTTTCATGGAGACAAGATGATTTTAGGTACTAATTGAAACCATTGCTCTAATGTGAGTTTTACCAAAAGTTTGCAATAGGACTTAATCATTACTTGATTCTTTAACAATACGGTACCAGTCCGTAAAGTTACTTGTCAGATTTAACAGTATTTCTACCTCAATTATAAGACTAGCGCATGGTAGATAACGGATGCCAATTCTACAAATTTAATTCAAAATACTATTCAGACTATGTTCATGATAATTAGTTCATGTTTTAATCTAATTACTAATGAACTCCCACTTAATACAACATCCCTCATAGTTGTTTAGTGGCACACGATCCATATCCACTACACCAAAACCGATCATCACGTGAGATGATGTAGCTTCAATGGTGAACATCAACATGTTGATCATATCATCCATATGACTCGTGTTCAACCTTTCGGTTTCTGTGTTAGAGGCCATGTCTGTACATGCTAGGCTCGTCAAGCAAACCCAAGTATTTCCGCGTGTGCAACATGGCTTACACCCGTTGTATGTGAACGTAGAATCTATCACATCCGATCATCACGAGATGCTTCAAAACGACGAACTGTAGCAACGGTGCATACGGGGGGAGAACACTTTATTATCTTGATATTAATGTGAGGGATCATCTTATAATGCTACCATCGCGATCTAAGCAAGATAAGATGCATAAAGGATTAACATCACACGCAATTCATAATGTGATATGATATGGCCCTTTAGTCTTTGCGCCTTTGATCTTCATCTCCAAAGCACGGACATGATCTCCATCATCAACGGGCATGATCTCCATCATCGTCGGCATAGCGTCAAGGTCCATGGCGCCGTCTTCATGGTTGTTCACCACATGTAGCAACTATTACAACTACTTTGAAATAATACTACTACATGAAATATAAAGACAACCATAAGGCTCCTGCCGGTTGCCACAATACAATAATGATCATCTCATACATATTCATCATCACATCATGGCCATATCACATCATCAAACCCTGCAAAAACAAGTTAGACGCCTCTAATTTGGTTTGCATATTTTACGTGGTTTAGGGTTTTCGAGTAAGATCCAATCTGCCCACGAACATAAACCACAACGTTGATACAAGTGTTATCAATTGAAATTGTAAATTGAATCTTAACTATGGTGAGAGAGACAGACACCCGCAAAGCCACTTATGCAATACAAGTTGCATGTCGAGCGTGGAGCAAGTCTCATGAACGCGGTCATGTAAAGTTAGCCCGGGCCGCTTCATCCCACCATCCCGCAAGATGCAAAGTACACATAACAAGAGACAACAAAAGCATCAACGCCCACAAAACCATTGTGTTCTACTCGTGCAACCAATCTATGCATAGACACGGCTCTGATACCACTGTAGGGATTCGTAGCATAGAAAACAAAAAATTTCCTACTGCAAGAACGAATAACAAGCCAAGATCTAATCTAGTAGATGGTAGCAACGAGATGAAGATCATGAGACTAACCCTCGAAGATTCCAAAACCTACGAGATTAGATCTCGTTGCTGATGTAGTCGATCACTTGCCGCTTTCAAAAGCGCGTAGAAGATCTTGACGGTGCCACAATCGGGCAGCACCTCCGTACTCGGTCACACGTTCGGTGTTGATGACGACGTCCTTCTCCCCGTTCCAGCAGGCAGCGGATGTAGTAGATCCTCCTCGAAATCCTGACAGCACGACGGCGTGGTGGCGGTGGTGGTGGAGATCTCCGGCAGGGCTTCGCCGTAAGCGCTGCGGGAGAAGAAGGAGGAGGGAGTAGCTAGGGTTTGGGAGAGAGGGGGGCTTGGGGCGCCGACTTGGGTGCCCCCTGGTGGTGCGGCCAAGGTGTGTTCAGCCCCTCCCCTCTCCTCCCCTTTAAATAGGTGGAAATCCCTAGGGTTTACTCCAAAACCACATTGGAGTCCAACTCCAAAACTTACCAAATTTGGGAAACCTAGACAAGGTGGGATTCCTCCCCTTCCTTGTGGTGTGGCCGGCCACCTTGGTGGAGTCCACCATGGACTCCACCTTCCCACTTGGTGGGTTGGCTAGGGCTGGTGGAGTCCCTCTGGGACTCCTCCTTCCATAGTGATTTATTCCGGATGATTCTAGAAACTTCTACAACCTTCCATAAATTCACCGGACCACTCCCAAACTTGGAATGTGACTTCCTATATATGAATCTTATTCTCCGGACCATTCCGGAACTCCTCGTGATGTCCTGGATCCCATCCGAGACTCCGAACAACATTCGAACTCCATTCCATATTCCATATCTACTTAAAACGACATCAAACCGTAAGTGTGTCACCCTACGGTTCGAGAACTATGCGGACATGATCGAGACTCCTCTCCGATCAATAACTAATAGCGGGACCTGGAGATCCATAATAGCTCCCACATATTCAGTGATGACTTCGTGATTGAAAGAACCATTCACATAAAATAACAATTCCCTTTGTCTCGCGATATTTTACTTATCCGAAGTTTGATCGTCGGTATCTCCATACCTAGTTCAACCACGTTACTGATAAGTACTCTTTACTCGTACCGTGATATGATATCCCTTGTGAACCAGTCACATGCTTGCAAGCTAATTAGATATCATTCCACCGAGAGGGCCCAGAGTATATCTATCCATCATCGGGATGGACAAATCCAACTCTTGATCCATATGCCTCAACTCATACTTTCCGAATACTTAATCCCATCTTTATAACCACCCATTTACGCAGTGGTGTTTGATGTAATCAAAGTACCCTTCCGGTATAAGTGATTTACATGATCTCATGGTCAAAGGACTAGGTTACTATGTATCTGAAAGCTTATAGCAAGTTGAACTTGATGACTTGATCTCATGGTATGCTTACTATGGGTGTGTGTCCATCACATCATTCACCTAATGATATGATCTTGTTATTAATAACATCCAATGTTCATGATCAGGAAACCATGATCATCTATTAATCAACAAGCTAGTTAAACGAGAGGCTTACTAGGGACTCTGGTTGTTTACACAACACACATGTATCAATGTTTCCGGTTAATACAATTATAGCATGGGGTGTAAACATTTATCATGAACACTAAGATATAACAATAACTATTTTATTATTGCCTCTCGGGCATATCTCCAACAAGTCCGTGCCAACAAATCAGCTCTCCGGATCCTGAACGCCACAGTTCCGGCTGTGCCGCAGTATGTCAGGTGGTCGGAAAATCCCTGCACGTTTGACAGGGCGGACCATCCGACCATCATTCCAAAAGAGTGCTACGCCTTGGTTGTGAGTCCCCGCATTGATGGGTTCGACTTCTCCAAGTGCCTTATGGATGGTGGAGCCAGCTTGAATATCATGTACCTGGAGACTCTGGAGAAGATGCAGCTTACCAAGGAACAGCTCAAGCACAGCAACACTGAGTTTCATGGTGTCGTTCCGGGTAAAAAAGAAAATTCTCTTGGCAACATCAGACTCACCGTGGCCTTCGGCGATGTTAATAATTTCCGTGAAGAAATGATCACGTTCGAAGTCGTGCCCTTCAAGAGCTCCTACCACGTCATGTTCGGCAGGCCCACCTACCACAAGTTTCACGCAAGGGCGTGCTACATCTGCAATAAGCTCAAGATTCCAGGTCCTAACGGTATCATTACTGTATCCGGAGATTACAAGAAAACTCGAGAGTACGAAATAGGCGAAGCCGCCTTCGCAGAATCTGTAATATCCGGAGAGGAGCTACAAGGCTACAGAGCCGCGGTGGATCCGACTGAGATGCATACCACCAAGAAACAGATCTCCGAGCAGAAAAACTCGTTCAAGGCCGCGATAGACACCAAGAAGGTCGACCTCAAGCCAGGAGACAGCTCCAAACAGGTGTTGGTCGGAGCCAACATGGACCCCAAATAGGAAAGCGCGCTCGTCGAATTCCTCCGAGCTAACATGGATATCTTCGCATGGCAACCTTCTGACATGTCCGGAGTACCAAGAGAACTCGCCGAGCACTACCTCAACATAAATCCGGGTGCCAAACCGGTGAAGCAAGCTATGCGACGCTTTGGAGACAAGAAGCTCCGCGCCATAGGGATGGAATTAGCAAAGTTACTAGAGGCAGGTTTTGTAGTAGAAGTTATCCATACTGATTGGGTCGCAAATCCCGTCCTTGTACCCAAAAAGAATTCTGAAATACTTAGAATGTGCATCGATTACTCCGGCTTGAATAAGCATTATCCGAAGGATCCGTTCCCCTTGCCGCGCATTGACCAAGTCATTGATTCGACGGCTGGGGCGGAACTTCTGTGTTTTCTTGACACATATTCCGGGTATCACCAGATCCGGATGAAGAAGTCCGACCAAAAGGCGGCCTCGTTCATCACACCCTTTGGCACTTACTGCTACGTCACCATGCCCTTTGGTTTGAAAAAATGCAGGTGCCACCTACCAACGTACGACGCAGCGATGCCTGAAGGACCAAATTGGCCGGAACGTGCACGCATACGTCGACGACATCGCGGTCATGACCCGGAAAGGATCCGATCTGATCAGCGACCTCACAGAAACCTTTGAAAATCTCCGACGGTACAAGATGATGTTAAATCCGCTGAAGTGCGTCTTTGGCGTACCAGCCGGAAAACTCCTTGGCTTCATCGTGTCTCACAGAGGCATTGAAGTAAACCCGGAGAAAATCAAGGCTATCCTGTATATCAAAAGACCAACTTGTCTCAAAGATGTGCAACGGCTAACTGGTTGCGTTGCTGCAATTAGTAGGTTTGTTAGCCGTCTTGGCGAGAAGGCACTACCTCTCTACAAACTGCTGAAGAAAATGGACAAATTTGTCTGGGACGACGCAGCAGATGCAGCACTTCAGGGGTTGAAGGATTTACTTACTTCCCCACCTATTTTGGCAGCTCCGGCTGAGTCAGAGCCTATGCTCCTCTACCTGGCAGCCTCCAACAAGGTCATCAGTCTCGTTATCGTGGTGGAGCGAAAGGAAGAAGGTCATGAATACGGAGTCCAACGGCCAGTCTATTACATTAGCGAGGTCCTGACAGAATCCAAACAACGATACCCTCACTTTCAGAAGCTAGCCTATGGCGTGTTCCTAGGTAGCCGGAAGCTGAGGCACTACTTCCAGGAGCATCCAATGACAGTTGTGAGCAAAGCTCCATTGTCAACCATTCTTAACAACGCTGACGCAACAGGACGCACAGCAAAATGGGGCATAGAACTATCCGCCTTCGACATCAACTACAAAGCCAGAACCGCGATCAAGTCCCAGATTTTGGCGGATTTCGTCGCTGATTGGACCCTCTGAATGCCGAACTTGAGGGAACCTGAAACTTGGGTCATGCACTTCGACGGATCCAAGCAACATCAAGGCTCGGGGGCTGGAGTTACCCTGAAGTCCCCAACCGGAGAAGAACTGCAGTACGTTCTGCAGATCCACTTCGAAGCTACAAACAATATGGCGGAATACGAGGCTCTACTACACGGTCTGCGCATCGCTAAGGAAATTGGGATCAAACACATCATATGCTGTGGAGATTCCGACCTGGTGGCACAACAAGTAGCCGGAACCTGGAACGCCAGAAACTCCATCATGGTGGCTTACAGAGACGAAGTTGATGAGATCGCCAAGTGCTTCCTCAGATATGAAGTCAAGTACGTCAGGAGAGACGATAACACAGCGGCAGATATGCTATCCAAGCTCGGATCCGGCAGGAAACCCATTCCTCCCGGAATTTTCCTTGAGCACCTACGGATACCCTCAGTAAAGGGCGCTAATCCGGAAAACCTAGATGTGGCAGTGTCTCCGGCTAAGGAGATGATGATTATCATTCCGACTTGGACGCAGCCTTTCCTGGATTACCTCATTGATCAGAAGTTGCCGGAGGACGAAGTCCTCGCACGACAGATCATCAGACGAGCAAGATCCTACAAAATAGTTATTGGAGAGCTCTACAAACGAAGCGCAAACGGGGTATTTCTGAAATGCGTCTCAAACCAAGATGGCATTGAAATCATCAGAGAGATCCACGCAGGTGATTGCGGGCATCACGCCGCTCCCAGGTCCCTCGTTGCAAAAGCTTTTCGGCAAGGATTTTACTGGCTCACAGCTAAAGAAGATGCTGAGAAACTTGTGAAAACCTGCCGAGGTTGTCAGTACTACGCTACTCAACCTAATGCTCCGGTTGAGGAGCTGAAGACCATCCCTATCACTTGGTCGTTCGCGGTCTGGGGGCTAGATATGGTCGAAAAACTGAAAAAATCATCTCCTGGTGGTTTTGAGTACCTCTTGGTCGCTATTGACAAGTTCAGTAAGTGGATCGAGGCAAAGCCAGTGAGAAAAGCCGATGGTGCTACGGCACTAAAATTCGTCTGCAGCCTCGTTGTGAGATACGGCATCCCACACAGCATAATCACAGACAATGGCACGAACTTCGCACAAGGAGAACTAAAGGATTATTGCAATGACGTCGGGATCCGGCTTGACCTGGCATCTGTGGCACATCCACATTCCAATGGGCAGGTCGAACTGTTGGAGATATGCCCAAGAGGCAATAATAAAGTGGTTATTATAATATATCTTTGTGTTTATGATAAATGTTTGCATACCATTCTATAATTGTATTAACCGAAACATTGATACATGTGTGTTATGTAAACAACAAGGAGTCCGTAGTAAGCCTCTTGTATAACTAGCTTGTTGATTAATAGATGATTATGGTTTCGTGATCATGAACATTGGATGTTATTAATAACAAGGTTATGTCATTGGTTGAATGATATAATGGACACACACCCAAATAAGCGTAGCATAAGATCAAATCATTTAGTTCAACTTGCTATAAGCTTTCGATAAATAGTTACCTAAGTCCTTCGACCATGAGATCATGTAAATCACTTACACCAGAAGGATGCTTTGATTACATCAAACGCCACTGCGTAAATGGGTGGTTATAAAGATGGGATTAAGTATTCGGAAAGTGTGAGTTGAAGCATATGGATCAAGAGTGGGATTTGTCCATCCCGATGACGGATAGATATACTCTGGGCCCTCTCGGTGGAATGTCGTCTAATTAGCTTGCAAGCATGTGAATAGTTCACAAGAGATGACATACCATGGTATGAGTAAAGAGTACTTGTCGGTAACGAGGTTGAACAAGGTATGGAGATACCGATGATCGAACCTCGGATAAGTAAAGTATCGCGTGACAAAGGGAATCGGTATCGTATGTAAATGGTTCATTCGATCACTAAGTTATCGTTGAATGTGTGGGAGCCATTATGGATCTCCAAATCCCGCTATTGATTATTGGTCGGAGAGGAGTCTCGACCATGTCTGCATAGTTCACGAACCGTACGGTGACACACTTAAGGTTTGATGTCGTTTTAAGTAGATATGGAATATGGAATGGAGTTCGAATGTTGTTCGGAGTCTCGGATGGGATCCAGGACATCACGAAGAGGTCCGGAATGGTCCGGAGAATAAGATTCATATATAGGAAGTCACTTTCCAAGTTTGGAAATGATCCGGTGCATTTATGGAAGGCACTAGAATGTTCTAGAATCTTCCGGAAGAAATCACCATGGAAGGTGGAGTCCCGGAAGGACTCCACCAAACCTAACCAGCCAACCAAGTGGGAAGGTGGAGTCCATGGTGGACTCCACCTCCTTGGCCGGCCATGAGGAAAGGAAGGGGAGAAGTCCCACTCCCCCTAGGTTTCGTCCATATGGAAGGTTTTGAATTGGGGTCTTATTCGAATCTTTGGGCAAACCCTAGGGGTTCCACCTATATAATGAGGAGGAGAGGGAGGGGGCCGGCCACACAAAAAATCCAGCCGCACCACCCAAGGGATTCCAGGCCGGCGCCCCCTCTCCCAAACCCTAGCCGCCTCCCCTCCTCCCACTTCTCCCGTAGCGCTTAGGCGAAGCCCTGCCGGAGATCTCCACCACCACCGCCACCACGCTGTCGTGCTGTCGGGATTCCGAGGAGGATCTACTACTTCCGCTGCCCGCTGGAACGGGGAGAAGGACGTCATCATCAACACCGAACGTGTGACCGAGTACGGAGGTGCTGCCCGACTGTGGCACCGTCAAGATCTTCTACGCGCTTTTGAAAGCGGCAAGTGATCGACTACATCAACAACGAGATCTAATCTCATAGGCTTTGGAATCTTCGAGGGTTAGTCTCATGATCTTCTCGTTGCTACCATCTTCTTGATTGGATCTTGGCTTGTTATTCGTTCTTGCGGTAGGAAATTTTTTGTTTTCTATGCTACGAATCCCATCAGTGGTATCAAAGCCATGTCTATACATAGACTGGTTGCATGAGTAGAACACAATGGTTTTGTGGGCGTTGATGCTTTTGTTGTCTTTAGTTAGTGTACTTTGCATCTTGCGGGATGGTGGGATGAAGCGGCTCGGGCTAACTTTACATGACCGCGTTCATGAGATTTGCTCCACGCTCGACATGCAACTTGTATTGCATAAGTGGCTTTGCGGGTGTCTGTCTCTCTCACCATAGTGAAGATTCAATTTACTCTTTCTATTGACAACACTAGTATCACCGTTGTGGTTCATGTTCGTAGGTAGATTGGATCTTACTCGAAAACCCTAAACCATGTAAAATATGCAAACCAAATTAGAGGCGTCTAACTTGTTTTTGCAGGGTTTGGTGATGTGATATGGCCATGATATGATGATGAATATGTATGAGATGATCATTATTGTATTGTGACAACCGGCAGGAGCCTTATGGTTGTCTTTATATTTCATGTTGAGGTATTATTTCAAAGTAGTTGTAATAGTTGCTACATGGGAGAACAACCATGAAGACGGCGCCATTGACCTTGACGCTACGCCGACGATGATGGAGATCATGCCCGATGATGATGGAGATCATGTCCGTGCTTTGGAGATGAAGATCAAAGGCGCAAAGACTAAAGGGCCATATCATATCACATATGAATTGCATGTGATGTTAATCCTTTTATGCATCTTATATTGCTTAGATCGCAACGGTAGCATTATAAGATGATCCCTCTCAATAAATATTAAGATAATAAAGTGTTCATCCTTAGTATGCACCGTTGCTAAGACTTGTCGTTTCGAAGCATCACGTGATGATCGGGTGTGATAGATTCTACATGTGCATACAACGGGTGCAAGCCAGTTTTGCACACGCGGATACTAAGGTTGCCTTGACGAGCCTAGCATGTACAGACATGGTCTCGGAACACGGGATACCGAAAGGTAGAGCATGAATCATATGAATGATATGATAAACACTTGGAGTGTTTGCCTTTGAAGCTACATCTTTTCTCGTGATGATCGGACTTGGTGTAGTGGATTTGGTTCGTGTGATCACTTAGACAATGCGAGGGATGTTGTTTTGAGTGGGAGTTCACCTAGTTAATTTAAGAATTAAAATTGAACTCAATTTATCATAAACTTAGTCTAAACTCTTTGCAAATATATTGTAGATCATGGCGGCCCCCACCATCAATTTTAACCAGTTCCTAGAGAAAGAAAAGCTTAAAAACAATGGTAGCGACTTCACCGACTGGTTCCGTCATGTGAGGATTTTCCTCACTGGTGGAAATCTGCAATATGTGCTCGAAGCACCGCTAGGTCCCCCACCACCACCTGCAGTATCTGAGGATGTAAAGAATGTTTACGAGACTCGGGTAACTCGGTACTCTCAAGTTCAGTGTGCCATCCTGTGCAGCCTAGAGGCAGAGCTCCAAAAGCATTTTGAGCACCACGATCCTTATGAGCTGGTCCGTGAGCTAAAAACTATTTTTGAAACTCATGCGGCCGTGGAAAGCTATGAGGTCTCGAAACACTTCTTTGGCTGTATGATGGAAGAGGGTAGCTCCGTTAGTGAGCACGTGCTCGCTATGTCCGGGCATGCGAAGAAGCTCAGTGACTTGGGGATAGTGATTCCTAACCACCTGGGTATTCATCGTGTACTCCAATCACTGCCACCTAGTTACAAGAACTTTGTGATGAACTACAACATGCAGAACATGAACAAAGAGTTACCTGAACTCTTCTCCATGCTGAAATCTGCTGAGGTAGAGATACGAAAAGAGAACCAAGTGTTGATGGTCAACAAGACCACCAGTTTCAAGAAACAAGGCAAACCTAAGAAGGGCAACTTCAAGAAGGGCGACAAGAAAGTTGCTGTGCCTCCTGAGAAGCCTAAGGCTGGCCCTAAACCTGATACTGTGTGCTATTACTGCAAGGAGAAGGGGCACTGGAAGCGTAATTGCCCCAAGTACTTGGCTGATCTGAAGAGCGGCCTTGTCAAAAAGAAGGGTATATCTGATATACATGTTATTGATGTCTATCTTACTGGTTCTCGTAGTAGTGCCTGGGTATTTGATACTGGTTCGGTTGCTCACATTTGTAACTCGAAACAGGAACTACGGAATAAACGAAGCCTAGCGAGGGACGAGGTGACGATGCACGTTGGAAATGGATCCAAGGTCGATGTGATCGCCGTCGGCACGCTCCCTCTACATCTACCTTCGGGATTAGTTTTAAACCTTAATAATTGTTATTTGGTGCCTGCGTTGAGCATGAACATTATATCTGGATCTTGTTTAATGCAAGACGGTTATTCGTTTAAGTCAGAGAATAATGGTTGTTCTATTTATATGAATAATATCTTTTATGGTCATGCACCTGAGATGAATGGTTTATTCTTGTTAAATCTCGATAGTAGTGATACACATGTTCATAACATTGATGCTAAGCGTATTAAATTGAATGATAATTCTACTTATATGTGGCACTGTCGTCTTGGTCATATTGGAGTGAAGCGCATGAAGAAACTCCATTCCGATGGACTTCTTGAGTCACTTGACTTTGAGTCACTTGATAGATGCGAAGCATGTCTAATGGGAAAAATGACTAGGACTCCATTCTCTGGTACAAAGGAGCGAGCTACAGACTTGTTGGAAATCATACATACCGATGTATGCGGACCAATGAGTGTAGCATCGCGCGGTGGTTATCGTTATGTTCTAACCTTCACGGATGATCTGAGTAGATATGGGTATATTTACTTTATGAAACATAAGTCCGAAACTTTCGAGAAGTTTAAGGAATTTCAAAGTGAAGTAGAAAATCAACGTAAGAAGAAGATTAAGTTTCTGCATTCTGATCGCGGAGGCGAATATCTGAGTTATAAGTTTAGCATGCATTTAAAGAAATGCGGAATACTTTCACAGTTGACACCGCCGGGAACACCACAGCGCAATGGTGTGTCCGAACGTCGTAATCGAACTCTCTTGGATATGGTTCGATCTATGATGTCTCTTACCGATTTACCGTTATCGTTTTGGGGTTATGCATTAGAGACAGCCGCATTCACTTTAAATATGGCACCATCTAAATCCGTTGAAATGACACCATATGAATTATGGTTTGGGAAGAAACCTAAGCTGTCGTTCCTTAAAGTTTGGGGTTGCGAAGCTTATGTAAAGAAGTTACAACCTGACAAGCTAGAACCCAAAGCAGAGAAATGCGTCTTCATAGGATACCCTAAAGAAACAATTGGGTACACTTTCTATCACAGATCCGAAGGCAAAATCTTTGTTGCCAAGAACGGATCCTTTCTTGAGAAGGAGTTTCTCACTAAAGAAGTGACTGGAAGGAAAGTAGAACTCGGCGAGGTTGTTGAACCTTCTCTCATAGATCAGAGTAGCACAGTGCCGGAAGATGTTCCAGTATGGCCTACACCGATAGGAGAGGAAGCAAATGATAATGATCATAAAACTTCGAACGAGGAAGCTACTGAACCTCGCAGATCGACGAGGGAGCGTACCACTCCTGATTGGTATGATCCCTGTCTAAATGTCATGATTGTGGATAACAATGATGAAGACCCTGCGACGTATGAGGAAGCAATGATGAGCCCAGATTCCAACAAATGGCAAGAAGCCATGAAATCCGAAATGGGATCCATGTATGATAACCAACTATGGACTTTGGTAGACTTACCTGATAGCCGCAAGGCTATCGAGAATAAATGGATCTTCAAGAGAAAAACAGATGCTGATGGTAATATTACTGTCTATAAAGCTCGACTTGTCGTGAAGGGGTTCCGACAAATTCAAGGAGTTGACTACGATGAGACTTTCTCACCTGTAGCGAAGCTAAAGTCTGTGAGGATTTTGTTAGCAATAGCTGCATTTTTCGATTATGAGATTTGGCAGATGGATATCAAAACGGCGTTCCTTAATGGTGACATTGAGGAAGAGTTGTATATGGTACAACCCAAAGGTTTTGTCGATCCTAAAAATGCTGACAAGGTATGTAAACTTCAGCGATCCATTTATGGACTGAAGCAAGCATCTCGAGTTGGAACCGACGCTTTGATAAGGTGACCAAAGACTTCGGGTTTATACAGACTCATGGTGAGGCCTGTATTTACAAGAAAGTGAGTGGGAGCTCTGTAGCATTCCTGATATTATATGTAGATGACATATTATTGATTGGGAATGATATAGAACTACTAAGCAGTGTTAAAGGTTATTTGAATAAATGTTTTTCAATGAAAGACCTTGGTGAAGCAGCGTACATTTTAGGCATCAAGATTTATAGAGATAGATAAAGACGCCTAATAGGGCTTTCACAGAGTACATACCTGGACAAGATTCTAAAGAAGTTTAGAATGGATGAAAGCAAGAAAGGGTTCTTGCTTATGTTGCCAGGTAAGGTCTTGAGTAAAACTCAAGGTCCGGCTACGGCAGAAGAAAGAGAGAGGATGAACAAGATCCCCTATGCCTCGGCAGTAGGCTCTATCATGTATGCCATGCTGTCTACTAGACCGGATATCGCACATGCTGTTAGTTTGACCAGCAGATATCAAAGTGATCCAGGAATGGAACACTGGACAGCGGTCAAGAATATCCTGAAGTACTTGAAAAGGACTAAGGATATGTTTCTTTGTTATGGCGGTGACCAAGAGCTCGTTGTAACCAGTTACACCGATGCAAGTTGGAACACTGATCCTGATGACTCTAAGTCTCAGTCTGGGTACGTGTTTATATTAAATGGTGCTGCAGTAAGCTGGATGAGTTCCAAGCAGTGCACGGTGGCGAAGTCTTCAACTAAATCTGAATACATAGAGGCTTCGGAGGCTTCATCGGAAGCGGTATGGATGAAGAGGTTCATTGTTGAGCTTGGTGTGGTTCCTAGTGCATTGGACCCATTAGTCATCTATTGTGACAACATGGGTGCCATCGCCAATGCACAAGAACCAAGGTTACACAAGAAGCTGAAGCATATCAAGCTGCGTTTTCATTCGATTCGCGAGTACATCGAAGATAGTGAAGTAAAGATTTGCAAAGTACACACAGATCTGAATGTGGCAGATCCGTTGACTAAAGCTCTCCCTAGGGCAAAGCATGACCAACACCAAAATACCATGGGTGTTAGGTACCTTACAATGTAATCTAGATTATTGACTCTAGTGCAAGTGGGAGACTATTGGAGATATGCCCAAGAGGCAATAATAAAATGGTTATTATAATATATCTTTGTGTTTATGATAAATGTTTGCATACCATGCTATAATTGTATTAACCGAAACATTGATACATGTGTGTTATGTAAACAACAAGGAGTCCCTAGTAAGCCTCTTGTATAACTAGCTTGTTGATTAATAGATGATTATGGTTTCGTGATCATGAACATTGGATGTAATTAATAACAAGGTTATGTCATTGGTTGAATGATATAATGGACACACACCCAAATAAGCGTAGCATAAGATCAAGTCATTTAGTTCAACTTTCTATAAGCTTTCGATACATAGTTACCTAAGTCCTTCGACCCTGAGATCGTGTAAATCACTTACACCGGAAGGATGCTTTGATTACATCAAACGCCACTGCGTAAATGGGTGGTTATAAAGATGGGATTAAGTATTCGGAAAGTGTGAGTTGAAGCATATGGATCAAGAGTGGGATTTGTCCATCCCGATGACGGATAGATATACTCTGGGCCCTCTCGGTGGAATGTCGTCTAATTAGCTTGCAAGCATGTGAATAGTTCACAAGAGATGACATACCACGGTACGAGTAAAGAGTACTTGTCGGTAACGAGGTTGAACAAGGTATGGAGATACCGATGATCGAACCTCGGACAAGTAAAGTATCGCGTGACAAAGGGAATCGGTATCGTATGTAAATGGTTCATTCGATCACTAAGTTATCGTTGAATGTGTGGGAGCCATTATGGATCTCCAGATCCCGCTATTGGTTATTGGTCGGAGAGGAATCTCGACCATGTCTGCATAGTTCACGAACCGTAGGGTGACACACTTAAGGTTTGATGTCGTTTTAAGTAGATATGGAATATGGAATGGAGTTCGAATGTTGTTCGGAGTCTCGGATGGGATCCAGGACATCACGAGGAGGTCCGGAATGGTCCGGAGAATAAGATTCATATATAGGAAGTCACTTTCCAAGTTTGGAAATGATCCGGTGCATTTATGGAAGGCGCTAGAATGTTCTAGAACCTTCCGAAAGAAATCACCATGGAAGGTGGAGTCCCGGAAGGACTCCACCAAACCTAACCAGCCAACCAAGTGGGAAGGTGGAGTCCATGGTGGACTCCACCTCCTTGGCCGGCCATGAGGAAAGGAAGGGGAGAAGTCCCACTCCCCCTAGGTTTCGTCCATATGGAAGGTTTTGAATTGGGGTCTTATTCGAATCTTTGGGCAAACCCTAGGGGTTCCACCTATATAATGAGGAGGAGAGGGAGGGGGCCGGCCACACAAAAAAGCCAGCCGCACCACCCAAGGGCTCCCAGGCCGGCGCCCCCTCTCCCAAACCCTAGCCGCCTCCCCTCCTCCCACTTCTCCCGTAGCGCTTAGGCGAAGCCCTGCTGGAGATCTCCACCACCACCGCCACCACGCCGTCGTGCTGTCGGGATTCCGAGGAGGATCTACTACTTCTGCTGCCCGCTGGAACGGGGAGAAGGACATCGTCATCAACACCGAACGTGTGACCGAGTACGGAGGTGCTGCCCGACTGTGGCACCGTCAAGATCTTCTACGCGCTTTTGAAAGCGGCAAGTGATCGACTATATCAACAACGAGATCTAATCTCGTAGGCTTTGGAATCTTCGAGGGTTAGTCTCATGATCTTCTCGTTGCTACCATCTTCTTGATTGGATCTTGGCTTGTTATTCGTTCTCGCGGTAGGAAATTTTTTTGTTTTCTATGCTACGAATCCCATCACGAACGAGCCAATGGCCTCATACTAGCTGGAGTCAAACTTCGCCTTGAAGAACCGCTGCGCCGCGCAGCCGGAGCTTGGGTTGAGGAGTTAGATTCTGTTCTGTGGAGTTTACGAACTACCCCTAACAGATCAACAGGGTTTACCCCTTTCTTCCTAGTATACGGATCTGAAGCTATGCTTCCCTCCGACATCATCCATGATTCCCCGCGAGTTTCCGCCTACAACGAAGATACCGCTGACGAGGCTAGACAGCTATCTGTGGACCTGATCGAAGAAGCTCGGAACTTAGCTGACCAGCGCTCCACCATTTACCAGCAGAAACTCCGACGCTATCATAGTCGTCGAGTTCGGAATCACTCGTTTAAAGAAGGTGACCTGGTCCTCCACCTTCGACAGGTAAAAGAGCATAAGTTGCAATCTCCATGGGAAGGACCTTTCGTCATCAGCAAAGTGCTACACAACGGATCTTACTACCTCGTTGATTTTCGCGAGTTAAAAGACAGACCTGCCAATTGGGATCGGAAACGAAAGCGAGAGGATCCGGATGACATATATGATGAAACAGATCGTCCCTAGAATATAGCACAGCTACGTCCTTTCTACACTTAGCAATCTTCGCATTACATACTTTGTAACAGTTATACATGATCAATGAAATAAAGCATATGGTTCACTCTTTGAGTCTTCTACCTCCTTTAGTTGTTCATTTTTAGATCGTGTATGTTTTTTTCGACTAAAACCGCAGAGCTGGATGTTTCCGCCTAGGCGTGTACAAAGTTGTGATTTCCAAAATCGTCCTTTAGGGCGTAAGCTTAAGTTTTCTGGTGGAAAAGTTTTTTGTTGCGAACTTATGGATTCCTGGTAGCGACTTCCGGCACCTTGGCTGGGGGCTTGTTTCCGCGGTTATTGACGGATCGCCATTAGGCTTCGTCGCCGCAGGCGAGCATTTCCGGCTAAAGGTCTTACGGCTCGCGGAAGGTCAAATAAGCAACCCGGAAAACTTAGAAACTAGCACTTGCTTTTACAAGAAACGAAACATGCATATATTGAATGGATAGCAGGATAAGTTTTTTCCACCCACGCAAATTGTTTCGTCCTAGCTACTTAAGAATATTTAAGTTATATATTACAAACCCTCGATGGGGCCAAAATGATGCATTGTTTTTTCCGCAAGAATAACTTTCTACTTCTCCTTAGTCGGAGAAGAGCGAGCTTCATCTTCGTCTTGTGCCTGTTCATCTTCCGCTTCTTTGGCCGGAGAAGAAACAGCACCTTCATCATCATCATCTTCAATTTCTTCTGTTGGAGAAGCGGCGCCCCCTTGGATTTGTCTTTGGAACTAGTCCAGGTAAACTGGCTATCGTCGCCGGATCCGACAGGACGTGCCTCCGCTT
The DNA here is from genome assembly GCF_019359855.2 of Lolium perenne. Classification (NCBI taxonomy): domain Eukaryota; kingdom Viridiplantae; phylum Streptophyta; class Magnoliopsida; order Poales; family Poaceae; genus Lolium; species Lolium perenne. Next base: position 14,095,166 of record NC_067244.2, read on the forward strand.
CTCGCTCCTTGACATATTCTGCTTCAAGGGCTTCGTCAGCAGGAAGCACCACCTTATCATAAAATTCGTCGTGACGAATGCGGCGCGCAATCCGGGTATCGTAACCACTGCATGCATTTAACAATGCGTCTACATCGGCATCCGGAGGAACTCCGGTAGTGGTCAGATCGATGTCCAGATGCGGAGCACGCGCAAGGCACATAGCCAAGGACATTTGGGCAGCGCCCCTGGCAGATGAGGCTTGAAGATCAACAACTAATTCCGGGAGGGCATCCATTCTTTTAACAAGATCCCAGACATTACAGGTCCTGCTCTCCTTCATCGCCAAGTTGTGGCAAATTTTCCGGCATGCAGAGATTAGGTCTTTGCAATCGTCTCCGGCGAGCCGGATTAGATCATCACGTGGAAACTGGTTGCGGCGCTCTTCGTCGTATCCAAGCGATTCTTCACAAAATGGTCAGAGCTGAAAGTCAGTTTGAGTTCAAGGGATAAGTTTGACTTGGGAGTTCCGGATACTTACCCATGACATCTGTGTTGAGAAGGTCCCAGCCTTTCTCCGCAGTGGTCATGTAGTTCCGGAGCCCATGGACTTCTCTTTGCAGTTTCTGCAGAGTGTCGCTGTCAACCTTTCACTTGCTCACGAAATCAGCCTCTTTTTTCAGGAGCTCAGAATTCTTCTCCGCCAGCTACTTTTCTGCATATTCTCGCTTCTGATCCGCCTCCATGAGCTTTGTCTCTAAATCTTTATAAGAGGAGTGCATGTTCTCAAGCTCGGAGGATGCAGTTGCAAGGGAAGAGGATGCACCTGTTAAAGTTAAATTAAAATCAATACAATAGTCGGAATTTGGATTAATGACAAGCTTGGCCGGAAACATACCTTGGGCTTCCGCCAGCTGCTTTTCTAGATCCGCAATTTTTTCTTTTTGCGCCTCGATGTCATCCGCCTGGCTCAAGGTGACGCGGCGCTGTAGGGAGATGTTCTTGTACAGTCCATAATGCAGCGCTTGTTGTTCCTGTAAGAGATGGAGCATGGATAAGTTTCCGAATGCATATAAGTTTTTATGTGAGACTCTTTCGAAGCATCATTGCCGAAAAAATTCCGCCATGACGCTTGGGGGCTACCACAACACTTTTAAAAAAAATTCAGTTTGGTTTACTCAAAACATCAAGGTGCTAACTATTGCTAGTTTCCGCCTAGATGCTTGGGGGCTACTAGGAATATTGGTTTACCTTGCGCTTGACGAGCAGCTGATCGAAGAAGTCACTGATTTCCTTCTTGTGGAGTTGAATCTCGAAAGAATCAACATCAGATTTGCCCCAGGCATTGCTCAGCATGGAGTTCAACAAATCTTGCTCCAGCTCCCACTTTTTCGCCTCCGTCAGCTTATGGAAGAACTTATGTGAATAAGCCTTCGGAGTGGAGTACAAGTTTGATGGATCACCGAAGTTTCCCGGGAATATGACGGCATCCTTAGCCGGAGCTTCAGCCTTGTCGTTGGAGGTCACTTCCGCTTCTTCCGGGATCTTTTCTTGCGGCTCCTCCGAAGCAGTTCGCTTAGTAGCAGAACAGCTTCCGCCTCCCTTCTCGCTGCTCACGGGAATAATCTCCGGTTGAGCTTGGGCAACTGGGTCGGGAGAGGGCTGAGCCTCAGGTGGAGTGGAGTGAGGAGCTGGGTTAGAGGTACTTGGAGGTGTCGGAGTAATCGGGGCCACGGCTGGAGACGTTTTCAAGTATTTTCTAATCGGCTTCTGGGTGTTGACCCGTGAAGCCGGAACTTTTTGGCTCCTGTGGCAAGCAAGGGAAAGATATAAGTAAAAAAGTTACACAAGTCAAAAATAAAATGAGTTCTCGGATACTTACGTGGCGCCGGAAATCAGCGGGCGCGACCCTTTCCCTGTTGTGGACAGTAGTTTGAGGCGTTCGCACTCCGCCTTCCTTGAGTCGAGTGGGGGTGGCTTGTTCTTGGCCTTTTTGGCGGAGGCCTCGCCGCTGGCTCCGGCTTCGGAGCTAGAAACCTGGGCGCGGGGACGCTTGGCGGGTCGGGGAGCAACTTTCTTCGGAGCTTGCTCCTCCTTCTCGTCGTCGTCTTCCGGATCCTCCTCCGCCCCTTCGGCGCTGCAAGGTACTCGGAGTATATTTCGAAAATCCTCCTCCGCCAAAGAATCGAGCTGGAGAGGAAAATATGGAGAAGTTAAAACACTTCAAAAATGAGAAGTTAAAATGTTAAAGTACAAATACGTTCCGGAGGACACTGGTTGTTGGTCTTGATATCCTTTACAATCTCCGGGACCGGTTGTCCCCAGGTAATCTTCACAAGCGTCTTGACCCTCCGTTTCAGAGAGTCCGTCGGCAAGTTGTCGCGGGTGACTCGGAGCTGGTCTTCAACCCCGGAGTATTCACAGATCAACCGCTTGTTATATTTCAGCGGCTGGATCCGGCGAGAAAACCAACTGAGAGTTAGATCTGTTCCGGTTAGCCCATCGTAGACTAACCAGGAAATCCTCCGCGCTGCTTTATCCAACTCCGGGTACTGGGCGAGTGCGGGGACGAAGCTCCAGCTGGCTAATTCCTCTGGGGGCTTGTTGATGAACTTGGGAAGCCCCTCATGGACGCCCGGAACCTGGATGTTCTTTACATAGAACCATCCGACATTCCAGTACCGGACGGATTCGTGCGATGAGTGGGGTGGATACATTCTTCCAGGGCGGAGCATGAAGGTCATGCTTCCGCAATTCACCATCGCTTTATCTTTTGTCTCCTTCTTGACGCGGAAGAAGAACTGCCATAGACGGATGTCGGGACGGATTCCGAGATGCCCTTCGCAGAGCGTCACGAAGTTTGAGAGGAGGAGATAGGAGTTGGGACATATATTATGTGGCTGGAGGCCGTATGTAGTGAGGACGGAGAGAAAGAACTCGGAGCACGGGAGCGACAGGCCGCGCTCCACCCAAGCTTTCGTAAGGACGCGTTCGTCCTGATCCAGCTTGGGGTGACGGAATCCTTCATGAAACTCCAGTCCGGAGCAATCATGCCCTCGTTCTGGAAGTCTCTGAGCTCCGAATCCTTCACTTCGCATGGCCACCACTGACCCTTTTCGCCTTCGCGATTCCGGGCCTTCGAAGCTTTCTTTTGCTCCGATTCCTGCACCTTAGCGGCCATTCTGGCTTGTCCTTCAATTTCCTCCTGGATCTCCGCTAGAGTTGGGATCCGGTTGAGGTAATTGCTGGAAGAGGCGGAAAATGGTTGAGCTAATCTGGTGTCGGAAATACTGGGCGGAAGGAACGCTATAGGCTCAATGAACTCAGGCTCTGTGGGGTTTGGTTCTGGGCTATTCGGAGAGCTATCGGTATATTTAGGTGAATTAGTGGACATTTTTCCGGCTGCATGCATATGGTAAAATGGTTTGAGTAGCCGGAACTAAACTAGCTAAGCTAGGTCTTCTTCTTCAGGTTCGGCAAACTTACCGGCGGTGGCGTGGCGGTTCCCCGTGACGCCGAAGAGGTCGAGGTCGCCGGACTAGCTGCGCGGAGCTCCGCTTGACCACAAATCGGCGGCGGATGAAATTTCTCGGTCAACCGCGCTAATCTCGGGTCGAGGGTGGCCTTGGAGCGGCGGCGGGCGAAGTTTCCCGGGGAGAAGTTCGCCGGAGATGAGATCCGTCGGGCGGCGCTGGCGCGAGGTAGGAGACGAAGTGGTGAATGCGGTGAAAGAATGAAAATGACCGCACGCGTGGGGTATTTATAGACCCCGCGTGGAGATTCGTGAGTCGGATCCAACGGTGGGAACGGAACGGTCGCGCCGTTGGATAACCGCCACGTGTCTTAGGTCAAAGCGGTAAAACGACGCAGTGGTGACCTAACTGTGCACCGCCGAAATTTCCGGCTGAAGATTCGCATTTCCGAAAATTTAGCGCGGGAAAAAAGGAAGTTGAGCACGACGTGGGCGTGAAATCTGCTAAGTTACCGTTACAGAAGTACAAATGATTTCCGGATTGAATGAAGTCGGAAACAAGGAAGTTTCGGAAGCTCTTCAAGATTCTCTTCGGATCCGAGTTAGATGAAGTCAGAGAAATGATAAATCTCGGAGAACTTCGGGGGCTACTGTTGTGGGTATACTTTATGGGTGTATCAACAGCGTGGCCTAGATCCGGCAAATCCGGGTGGCCCATAGACGATGATGGTGGCATATGGCCCATCGGGCGGCCCAGTTGCTGTAGATCAAGATGGATGAAGTCTAGCCCATGTAACAGGAGCCGGATCTTAACCGCCCTATGAAGTTAGTCGGATCCATGAAGGTCCATGAAGTACCCGGATCCAATACGGCGAGTAAGACAAGGTGAATCCTTGACGTGCACGGCAATGTAATATTCCGTAGTTAGGCATCTTGTATTTCGGCTAGGACTCTCCGTGTAAACCCTAGATCCGAGCGCTTTTATAAGCCGGATCCTGGGAGCCCTAGGGGCACAAACACAACTCATTGTAACAACGCGAAAGCGCCCAGATAATTTCAGATAAGCAGCAATAGACCCTGTCATCGAGCAGGTGTTCCGAAACTCGGTAAATCGCGTACCACTGTCCCGAGGACTCTCCGCCCAATGACCCCTACTTCTTCTTCCCTCTATGAGGATCCCTCCTCTGGAGTATTGTCGAATAGGCAACGACAAATCTCATGAATGTAAACATATGCGTTAAAAGATGAATAAAACCTAAAATGTAATCATAGGGCAATGGTCAAACTTTACAAGTAGTAATACAAAAACATAACCGGAAACAATGACCGAGCTTCTATCGCAACAAGCGAGTTTTTTTTTATGAATCGCAAAGTTCACGCTTTGAGAACATGACAATTTAGTTTAAGATTACGTGTTGGGTCCCGGGCTAACATTGGAGATGGAGAGCTCACAAATATTATTAATTAGAACCTCTTCTTTCTGTGTTTAGTAATGTGCCACTAGTTAAATCTACTGGGATAAGAACCGGCAATTCGACAACCATGATAGGTAAAAAAAATCTTCGGGTTAGCAGTGAGTCCAAATAACAAAAAAAAAAAGTTATCATATATCGGCTCAAAGGGAGACAGACTTTCTTTTTTACAAAAAAATACACTTTGTTGAAGAGCATGAAATGTAAAGCAGTTGCATCACCGCCTACAACAGGATTCCAAATTTGTTTGCAACAAAGAAAGTAAAAAAGGTGATATCCCTCCAAAGTAGTGTTGCTTGGGCAAGTACAAGAATGGCAAAATTTTGGTGTCTTGCAATGTTGTTTTCTTCTTCTACGGTCACCTTTTCCAAACAAATAATATTACTGGCAATTTGAGTACCAGAAAACAAAATATTCCCTTTATTTATAAAAATTAAATGTTTTAATTTTATAATAATTAGCTAAGTGGCCCTCGCAAAAATACTATTCATAGATATATAAATTATGTTATATTATCAATACTATTTTTCAGCAGTCACCACAGAAGTTATGCTAAGCAGAATACCAGCTTCATTCAAGACATCTGTAACAAGACATCTGTAATATCTATATCTTTTTTTTGCAAGGCTATTACCATATACCTTGTATTTGTTGTTAATTATGTTTTTCTATTTTCTATATATAAATTTAATAAATTAATGGGTGATCTCACTTATATATGTGCATACTAAGAAATAACCGGATCCTAAAAGTATGCTAAAAATGTATTTTTTGCATTTGAAACCTAATTCTATTAATACTTCATTGGATTTTCATTGTATTATTATTGATTTTTAGGTAAGGGTAGTTGAAAATACAAACCTAGCTAGAAATTTATTTAATGTACTAATATGACACATACTGTTATATACTAATGGGTCTTGATAGACTTTGTATAATTGTTTCATGTATGCATATATATACGTTTTTATTATTTGCTTAGAAAAATAATTTACGTTGGTAACATATGCGGATGTTATAATGAAAGTACTCCTTGATTTTTTCCAAGTTAAATTCTAGCCAATGTCGCCTCCTATCTTATTTATACTTTCAACAAAATTGGAGTGTGCAAATATGACCGAGCACCAACGTAAGGAGACAAACTTAAGGCAACATATCATCCTTTTATTATCAAAGTACATTTCCCACAATTTGTATAACCAAGTACGAAAAACAATTTAATATTAGATGTTTATCACTATAGTTTCTGTTTGGACCTTTTGATTTCAGTTTGATATTTAGTTATAGAATGTATGTTTTGTACCTATCAACCGTTGTTATCTTTCTACATTTGTATCATTCTCAGTATATTTTTTTGTTAATGTTATGCAACTAAAAGATGTATGTACTTGCTGCAAATTAAAATAAAGAAAAGTATTTTCTCTGACCTTCTTCCCTAATTTACACTTATTCTTCACCAATGCTTACTGTTTTACTTCTAACCATATTTTCTTCACCGCTGCAATCCAGATCTGATTGCTGCCATCGCCCCAATAGAATTTATGTCAGAATTTTTTGATACTTTTAAAATTATTTTTTAATTATTTTGTATAATGGGAGCATTTGCTCCTGTGAGCCAAAAGGCCACCTCCAATATAGTAGGAGTAGATAGTAAAGAAAGAAGAGTAATCAGGACTCAAGGCATGTGTTACGTGTTGGACCAAGTGCTGGAATCGTACGTGTCATATTTTGACACAAATCTTTCATGGACTCGTGTATGTATTTTTTTAAATTAAAAATTAAATCCTAACCATTATAACCAATTGGTAGGTAGTGTATTTAACATGAACTTTTCTTACGTGACAAATTTTAGCATGGTACGGTACATGATTTAGTCTGACATGAATCGGACTATTTATTTGTATGTACATAACTTTTAGATCTTTAAGTCTCATCCATTAATTATATATCTAACTATCTAAATAATTCAGATGATGTGGATTAACGTGGTAGCTCTATTAGACATCCGCATTTTGCTTTTAGTATATAATAGATAGATATGCATGTGTATAGCTATGTTAATTTTAGTGTCGGTACATGTAAATTTTGATAAAGTTGAGATATTTTTTGTGGCTGAAGAGAGTAAAAAAGTTCATCCATCTCCACTGGTGACAGTGTACAATCACGTTCGAAATTTGCCACTGAAGTTTGGAGTCAGCCATCATGCATGCGAACTCCTTTCTGGACATCGTAGTAGCTGCTGACCGGTCAACACCCAATGCCTACGTGTGCATGTACTAAGTGGGGCCTGGGGAGTGCATGCCTAGCGGAGCAACTGCTGTGCCAGAAACTCAAAAGGCATTGGGACGTCGTCACTGCAAAAGAGAGTCAACAAGCTAGGCGCACCGCCGACCTTCACCAGCTCGGTCCCAGAAAAATAACAAATAAATTACAGTTTTTTCATTGTTCGGTGTCAAAGAGCTCAGTGGTTCTAACTTGTCAATTCTGGCCAAATGCTCGTGAACAAATATCTTGCAACACTACGGCTGTTCGGTAGCAAAGTATTTTCGAGGTATTTCATCAATACTATAGTTTCTTGAAATTACCATAGTTTTAATACTTTGATATGTTTGGCTGTGAGCGTGTGATAGAAAAATGTGATATTAATACTTCGGTAGCTCTTAATACGTGTTGTTTTGAAGTATCAGAAGAACAACACCGGACCTCTTTTTTTCTTCTGAAACTAAAGTATTGCTAGCCCAGGGAGTTAAATACTATGGTTTTGTAATACTGCAGTTTTAGAAAAAACTTTGTTGCCAAACTGACGCTCTATTTGTATTCGAGGGTGTGAACTTCATATGTTTTATGTAAATTTGAGGGGGGAAATAATATTATGGCTATGACATGTGGGCCGTGCCGTTTCTTTGGCAATATAGGCTTAGGACTATGATTTGTTGTCCTTATTTAATGATTGAAGATGCATAATTGATAAAAAAATTACTCAATAGTAAAAAAAAAACCATGCAAATTTCAAAAAATAACTACCACACTATTACGAAAAAAGTACCGAATGGTTTTTTTTTCGCAAGGGCATTCTCAATAATCTTCGAGAGCCGTGCAAAGTCGATCCTATTTGTGAAAGAACATAGTAACATAGTGCATTTTGTCTGTGGAATGCTTCACTCTATTTGACTGAAAACAATATATGTTTTGTTCATTAGGGAATTTGAAATTTGGTCCTTTTATGTTCTGGTTTAGTCAGTTAAGGCTAAGATTTTCTGGGCTTGATTGGGTGCAGAGTCTCCAACAAGTTCAGACAGAAAATTTAGAGGCCAAAGTTCGTACCGATTTGAAATTTGTAGTTTATGTGGGGCCCACACGCAGTTGACATGAACTGGCGGAGAATGTGACCAACGTTTCAACCCGGCCCCACACGGCAGTGCACACCTGACGCTAGTATAAAGACAGAAGGCAGCACCCCCACTCCCACGGTTCCTTCCCACCACTCTCTTCTTCCTCCTCCCTCCCGGCCGTTCCGTTATTAAAATTCATCGAACCGCCCATCCATCTCTCTCATAGACTCCATTGCTTTCCGCGCTCGATCGGTGCAGATTGCTCACTGAAGGTAACTAGTTGCACTTTATGATCCTCCTCTAATTCTTGCTCTGCTTCCATGAACAATTCGGTCTGCAGTTCTTCTCTTCTCCCCCCACCGCCTAATCCTTCGTGTGTTCTTTCTACTCCATTGTCATGGCCATCAGATATTCTTAGGAATTTAGGACTAGTGCTCCGCCGAGTTGTCAATTTCTTCCATTTCGTGTCTCCACCGATTGGATTCTGGGATCAGCAATGGATACTGAAGTACTGATGGATAGATGAGTTTGATTGGTGCCGTGTTTAATTATATTATCTTGGTGCATTTATTCATGCAGGATGAGTTCTGAAATACTACGACCTTAGTTAGTTAATTAGTACCACCAGATTGGCACCGTCCCTCCACTTGGCTTGCTTTATTCTTCTATGTCTATGCTCTCTGCTTAAGTCTAGTCTACTTTACTCTTCCGGCTCCAGCTGAGCAGCTGTTAAGCTGTGCTAGTTTATTAGCACCTCCCTCCCTCTCCCCTACATGGCTACTAGTTTATTAGTGCTCGAGATTTAGCACTTTTGCGACATTCTGTACACCTAAAGGCCTAACCATTAGAGCTGTTCCCACCTCCTATTTACTCATCATCTTTTGTATCTGATTCTGACGCAGAGTAGCAAGGAGATGGACAGAGACAACATGAGGACAGACAATGCAAGAATCCCAAAGGTTAATTCTCTTTCAGACCTCTTCCCTTCTTTTCAATCAAACTGTTTTTTCCTTGATGATTCATGGATTTACTGAGACTCCCGTGTGTTCGTTTACGCAGTCGTCGTCGTGGCCTAGGAGGACGAAGACGGTGGTGCAGAGATGGTTCAACCTCAAGACAACCTCGGCGGAATCGTTCCATTCAGACTGCACTAGTAAGTCTCCATGATCATGAAACGGCAGTATTTCTCATTCTCGATCTCCCCTGAAAATTCTCCATCCTGATTAGTCGACCACTCTTGCGAGCAATGGCTAACCGCAAGAACTGATTTTACATGCTGTTTCATCGAACTAGATGGGAGCTCCGGTCAAGAACAGCAGAAGCAGATGCAGAGGAGGAAGAGCTGCTCAGACAGAGACGGCAGCCGTGTCACGAGGAGAGATTTGTCAGGTACGTACTAACGCACGTTGCAGGCTTTTTATTCCAGCAACTATGCTAGCTGCAGCAAGAACAACAAAGCAGCTCTGAACCTTTCTGTCCCAAAGTAAAAACACAGCCACCAAAAGAGACAAAGAGCAGGGGCTACTGTTCGCCGTTTTCACCACACGAGATGGAACAGTGCTCTGACAGCCTTTCAAGTTTGTCATGGAGATGTGAATTTGGTCTGATCTTTTGTTCATATCTTTGTGTTGTGTCGTTGTGCATGTATAGGTGGGTGGTTGGTGGAGAGCTGTGAGAATCTGAGGCCTCCCCCACGGTATGGATCGAGCTCTTCGTGGCAGCCTCCCAAGGAACTTCGGTCAGTGACTCACACCTTGATGCATCCCTGAATGTCAGCAGTTTCTTTTCTTAATATATCGTCGCATATTTGCATGCATCATACACGCATGGAGCTAGCTAGCTGCCTAATGAAACAAACGAACAAAAAAACAGGCTGTTTCTGAAAACATGAGCACGTTTTCATTCCCTTTGTTTAGTTCCCCAGAGAAACAATATGCTACTCCCTCCAAACCAAAATAGTCATCGCAGATTTAGGTAAAATGTTGTCTAAATCTATCTAGGTTCATTGCTAGGACAGCTAATTTCAATCCAAGGTAGTATCAATATTCAGAAATCGATTAAGCAGATGGACTTTAGTTGAGGCGATGGACCGAGCCTAGTGGAAAATTAACATTGCAAATTATTTTTCGATAGTTTATGCATTGTTACTGTATTTATGTGTGTACTGTATAATATTACAGGGTGCAGGTGGGGACGTGGAACGTGGGCGGCAGAGCACCGCACCAAGAGCTTGACCTCTCCGATTGGCTCCTCAACCAACATGCCCCTTCTTCCTCTCCTCACATCTACGTTCTTGGGTACGCGCTACACTCTACTCGTGTTTCCGTTTGGTTAATGAAAGCATAGAAACTAGAAATTTAGGCTGTACTGTACTAGATAAATCTAATAGTGTACCATTCATTGTTTAGAAAGTGTACCTGAAATTCCAATTGTTGGGTCAATACATTCATCTTTGTTTCCAGCGGTTGCACTCATGCAGATCATGAAACAGCGTGCTTCACTCACTCATAGGAATTGGTAGGAGTGAACTTTGTGTGGATTTCAGTGCAGAGAGTGCAATCCTATATGCCGGCCAGAATTATGACAGCACCTGTACCTTGCATAGGAGTGAGTAGTTTTACCTATAGCTACTGGCCATTGGCCATGGGTTTCAGTGTTGGACTTGTGCAACTACTAATCATGATTAGTTAACCCATGACTCTTCACAAACCATAATTTCCACTAGCTATAGTCAAAGGGAGGGGGAGATGTTGATTGTTTAAACAATTTACTGCCTGGATCAGCATAAACAAGCTCCTTATGTAGTAGTGGTAAAAATGTGACATAATGATGTGTACATAAGAGTAATTCTCAAGTTTAATCAGTCAATTGCCTTTGTCACAGCTTCCAGGAAATAGTGCCACTCAATGCCGGGAATGTTCTCGGGGCGGAGGACAAGGGGCCCGCCTCCAAGTGGCTCGACCTCATTGGCCAGGCATTGAATCCCTCCTCATCTGAAAGAAGCCATAGCTTACATCACAATTACCGGTGCACCCTCACTCAGGAAGATGCAAAACCTAAGAGTGTCCAGAAGGCCAAGGTGAGCTTCTCAGATGTGTTGGCAGTGGATGACATGGTATCAGAGCCTGAGGAGGAGGAAAGCGAGCCTTCCACCTCAAATCCGGAGTCAAGCAGTGAGGAGGAGATGAGCGAGTTCGCAACAATGTTGCACGAGAGGGCGAGGCGAGGGTACCACCTTGCTGCCAGCAAGCAGATGGTGGGCATATTCCTCTGCGTGTGGGTCCGGGCCGATCTCATGCCACGTGTCACCGGCCTGAGGGTCTCATGCGTTGGGAGGGGCATCATGGGCTACATGGGAAACAAGGTGAATTAATATCTCAGAAATAGTTATAAAATTTCTTGCAAATTTTGGAATCATGAAACCAAGGTTTGTATTCAAATGAAAAGTTGCTGACACGATGGTTGATCTGTGACAGGGGTCCATCTCGATCAGCCTGACGCTGCAAGGGAGCGCGACGGCGGCGTCGACGAGCCTGTGCTTCGTGTGCACGCACCTGGCGTCCGGCGAGAAGGACGGCGACGAGGTGCGGCGGAACTGCGACGTCGCCGAGATCCTCAAGCGGACGAGGTTCCCGCATCCCCACCGGTTCTCCAGGCCGATACCGGGGCTGTCGCCGGAGACCATCTTGGATCACGAGTACGTATCAGCAACACCAAATTGGCAACTGAATTCCGTCTCTGATTTCTGAACCGATATTTTCAATTGCAGCAAGGTGATATGGCTGGGCGACCTGAACTACCGGCTGTCGTCGACGGGCGGCAGCGAGACGCGGAGCTTGCTGGAACGGAACGAGTGGCGGGCTTTGCTGGAGAAGGACCAGCTGAGGGCGGAGCAGAGAGCCGGGCGCGTGTTCGGCGGCGGGTGGGAAGAAGGCGAGATCCGGTTCCCACCGACGTACAAATACCTGGCCGAGTCCGACACCTACGCTATGGCCGCCCTGAGCTCCTCCGGCAAGCCGTCGCGAGACAAGAAGCGCACGCCGGCATGGTATGCATGCATGTTAATTACTTATTCACTTTAGTTGAGAAGAACATGCATGGTACGTGTTCATGCGACATGACAAGAACATGCATGACCACTCACTGCACACTAGTACTATACCTTCATAATGTGAGCTAGGCTCATGGGTTTAATTAAATCGATATGGGAATTAGGATACTCCATGGTGACCACGACATGTCAAGCGATCGATGGTTGGAGTAGCAGATAGTAGCATGCTCTTCGTTTCTCAGAGTTAACTAGAGAGGCTAGAGCAGTGTAGACTCCATGGTGACCAGTCCTTGTCGCGTAGGGGAAGCTAGCTAACTTGCTACTCCATGGCCCTTGACCACGCACGTTGTGATTTTATAATTTCGCGGCGCCCTTATCAATCTAGTCTAGCATAGTTGATTTTCTTCAGCTTGTCTCTAATTATTGGGTTGAAACATACTGCAGGTGCGACCGCATCCTGTGGCGCGGCGAGGGGGTGGATCAGGTGTGGTACGAGCGCGGCGAGTCCCGCTTCTCCGACCACCGCCCCGTCAACTCCCTCTTCTCCATCCGCCTCAGCCACCTCCACCACGAGGACGGCGGCAGCCTGCAGGCCACAGCCATAGCATGCTGCCCGCAAGGCCGGCCACCACCAAAGAGCGCCGCCACCACGGCGACGGCAACCCCAACGCTGCGTGGCGGCGCGGTGATCGAGGCCGAAGAGATGCTCCCACATCTGCCACGACGGCGGGACTGGCAGTGCCTCCACTCTTCCAGATTCTGACACGCGGGGGCTGTACAGGTGACCATCGACAGGGACAACAACGGCAGCAGCCTCAAAAGGTGGCCGGCGTGGCGCACGCGTGCCGGCGGCTTTGACGCTGAAACAGAGGCGAGCCCCGCCGAGGACCAGCCTGACCGTGCGTGCACCGGCAGGTGCCATACGTGCTCATGATTGTCTGCAATCCGGCCACGGAGGTGCTGGCAGCAATTTTTGCTCCGATACATTCTTCTCGGGAATGCCCAAGCTTTTCAGGGGTGTCTACCTTGAGAGGAATCTTCTTGTTTATCTTCATGTCTATAGTTACACAAGCTTATACCGTGTAGTAGGACAGTAGGAGTATACTAAAATAGGAGTGCTCTTTCTTCTTTTTCTTTTCTCTCTGGTCATCTTTGTTTTGGCCAGGTGGTACGTACGATAGATAATAGAGAACCTTAAACCCACAAAGGGCACAATCTGGAATGCTGGCAAATTACTAATTCATCTTCAATTTACATAGAGGCTTGATGTTTTGTTTTAAACATTCGGTAAATTTCCTGCCGCATTCGAGTCATACATGTTCTTCCACATCTAAAGGTGTATATGATGCCCCCCATAGGGGGCCTCACAGGCGTTTGGATTTTGGGCCGTTCGATCGAGCTGACGTGGCGTAATCTCGGCCGGCCGTTCGTCCAGGGCGATGAGGCCCTCCCGCAGACCCACTTTTTATCCATGGGTCGGTAAAAAGCCCGCCCGGCCCGGCGTTGGCGCGTCGTGCATCGGTTGCCAAGCCAAACCCTATCGATTTCGTCCAGGATCAGGATCCAGCAGCCGCCGCCTCTCCCGCTCCCTCAGCTGCAGCTCCCGCTCCCCGCCGTCGATCTCCTTGCCGCAGGTGGAGCTCCGGCGGCTGAGCCGGCTACAGCAGCGCCGCCGCCTCGACGTCGTGGTGGGTCACGCCGGCGCTAGGCAGTAGATGAGCGCGGATGCGAGATGAAGAAAGGCGCGTCGCGCGAGAAGCGAGCCTGGAGAGGAGGTCGCCGCCAGGTGCCAGCTCCATGACGAGGTGCCGCCGGCGACGCCCACGGCCGCCTGCATCTCCGCCCCTATGTGGCGGACTATCTGGAGGGACGAGCCGGCATGGACATCCTGGCCTACTTCACCGGCGAATATGGCCCCACGGCGCCCCGTCTTCTCTTGAAGGTCGCTGCCGATGCCAGAGGATTCGTGCTTGCCGGCATCCAGATATGCCCCAGACGGGCAGCGGCCTCTTCAATCTCATGGTTCTCTCTCTTTCTCTTCTTTGATCAAGCAACTGCCCGTGTTTCTTCCAAACTTTGCCCTGGTTCTTCAACCATCTTGATGAATTAACTGTAACCTGAGTAACAAGTGCAAAAAAAATAATATTTAGCCTGTTTCTAAATAGATATCCTTTTCTCAAATTATTTCTCCTGTTTATACTTTGTTCAGTATTAATCAACATGTTCATAATATTTAGTATGGGTACAGTCAATTGCAGTACCATGAAGATCTCTCTTCTGAATTTGTTTGGGATATCTCTTGGGAACAAGAGCTTGCATTGGATTGTCCTATCAAAAGTTGGATGCATGATTTAACCACATTCCCTTCTACTGTGGTGTACTTGATTTGTTGATTGATTTATCTTGCAGGATCTTTCTCCTTTACCGGAGAAACACTCAACCTGATAAATCTTCTCAGTTTTGAAGTTAAAGTTAAGATCCATTGTCTTACTTCAGTACTGAATTTTTTTAACTGCTGCCTGTTCTCATTCTTTAAATATTGATTCCTTCTACCTGTTGTTGGTGTGAAATGATTCCGAAAGGTTAATCCACAGAGTTTGCGAATAAAACATTCATAGTTGATCAGAAGCTTTTACTGAAGGGACATCAGGAGGATGTGTCCTTCCAAGCATCGGATGGATCACTACTGAGAAATGGAACAAGATTTCTTATTGGCAATCTAAATCTCACGATGAAGTCGATAATTTGAAGAGAGATGGTGCAGCTCTAAATACGGATTATTTTTGTGAAGAGGAACAAGGTGATATCTCTCTCTCTCTCTCTCTCTCTCTCTCTCTCTCTCTCTCTCTCTCTCTCTCTCTCTCTCTCGCTTGCGAACAGTCAAATTTGTTCCTACATTTTGATGTTAGGATTTATTCTATCCCTGCTTAGACTTGCTCATGTGTTCCTTCTTTATTGTTCTTATGTTCAAGTGGTCCCTGCATTATTTCTGAACACATATTTTTTGCAGTATGTATTTGGAATTCTCTTGTTGCATCTGTCTAGCTTTGGTTCTTTTGTAGGATATACTCTAATCAGTACCGAGATACTTATTGATGATACTGACGGCGAATCTCTGGTTGGAGGAGAGCATATTTGCTGTGATGGTAGATGCCAATATATTTCCAGTTGTAGATATAAATGACTCATCGAAGATGTTGTGTGAGAAGCAGTCACAAGTGCATCAAACTGATAACGAGAGGAAAGAGAGTCAGGGGATACATCTCTTAGGCCTTATATACGGTGCCTACAATGGAATAAAGAATTCCAGTAGCCTCTTTTTTCTCACATGATTTTTAATAGCTGGCCAATATCACATATCTTGGTTGGGAGCTAATGTCCAAATTCTCGTGTTAGTGCACTGAGGTTAATTTCCATGTACATTGTTATCTTAGTTTGTGAAAAAAGAACCACGAGTCTCTAAAATATTTATAGTCCAGTTCTTGGGCGATGTTTGCGCCAACTTGGCTCACAAGAGCCTAAAATGCAGTTATGTTCCATTTCTGTTTGAAGCGTTTGTAGTTGAACATTGGGACTGAAAAGTATGAAAGGCTACTCATTTGTAATCTGTTATGACCATGCTTAGGCTCTTATCCCAATGAATTTAAATCATTCTTTATTAACCTGCTGATATTGTGTAAGCTGATATATAATCCTTTGTTCTTCTGTATTTGTTCAGCAAATATGCATTTATATCTGAATTTCCACTCTATTTTCTGGTCCAGTCCGAATCCCGTGAAGCTGCCTTTATTGTCGAATCAGAGGGTCTGCTATCTTTATTTTTTTTAAATGAACCTTCTAATTATTTTGATAGATACATACGTATGGAAACACGGCTACAATTTCGGTTTTTTTAAACTTGAGTCTCTGGTTGTATCTGCATCTGGTGTCACTAACGGAGGTTTGTCTGTTCAGAGCATCTATCTTATATACATGTTCTTCTGATTGCCGGAGAAGCCCACACCAATAAGTTGATTACCGATATGTATGCATTATTACATCTATTGTGACCAACATGCGAAAGATGTAGCTGAACATCATTTGAACATATTCCATGGAATTAGGGACTAAATCTAACACTTTGTTTCAGGCCAAAGAGTAGAGTTCCATGTGGGTTAATATCGTGGTCAACAGCAAGGCATCTCACCACATACCGGTAGGCTATAGATTGTATAGGTCAAAATTTTCTGATGCATAAATAAATTTGGATTGAGAAACTGGTAATCCCATGTAAACCTACGATGGGATGATTCATGTATATATTTAGAAATTGCATACTAGAGCAAGGTTGCAAGGGGGCGTATTTTGGCTCAACTTTCTTGCCAATACGGCTAGGGTAAATTCTACAGGGAGACATAGGAGGAAATGGGTGCTAGAAAATTGTGTCGTTCTCCATCAAATTAGAAAGATCACAGTTATTTTCTTTAACTCAGAAATAAGAATTTTGAGTTAACTGATATAATCAACTGGGGCATGTAGATAAAATATGCCTTTTCTTACTCATTAAAGAGGAACATACCTTTTAGCAGAAGACCAACTCACATTTTTGACTTGAATGGTTGATTCGAAGACTGACTTTCCGTATAATTGACAGGATTTGTGATACCGGAGCACCGAATCTCCAGTGGATAGCGTGCCGGTTATCTGGCGTCTAGCAAGGGCTGTTGGGGCGCCTCTTTGTCAAAGAAACGAAGTCCTCACAGTAGGGCACACCTACAAAAACACCATGGCGCCATTCCTCTGTTGGTCTTCTGCTACGGGTGCGTCGCTTGGAAGACCACCATGTCGAAGCTGGGTCATGGTGGTCACTCCGAGGGACATATGCAGCTTGGCTTCAAGTCCAAAGTGTAAGATCTCCGCCTACAACAGCGCCACATCGACCTTTACCCCTTCTTCTACAGTCTACCCCGTCATCTTCTTTCTCTATCATTGTGGGGAGGAAAATGGTTCAGGTAGGAAGAGCTAATAATGGAAAATATAAATAAACAAAATAAAAAAACCCATCCATAATTGATAAATAAAACACGTATGGGCCGACCTAGCCAGCGTAGCTCGGTCCATTAGGTAAGAGAACCCAACATTATCATCGCTGGGCCGGCTCATGAAACTAGGCACTCAACTCTTTTCATAATCCCTTTTTTTAATATAGTTATAATAATAAGTTCTACTCCTACGCAGATCAAAAGAGAAGCAACTTGCATACTTCATTGGTCAAGAATGTCTCACGCAAGTCTCATCCTTGGAAAGTCCTTGCATGTATTGGCCAGATTTGGGAGAATAGAGACCAGCAAACACGACAGAAGTGAGGTGATCTTTTACAGTTTCATGCAATGATATCACTTTTACTTCCCTTTTGACTCGCCTTATATTTTTATCCTCTATGCAAGTTATTTTTAGCTTCTAATATTTTCAGGAAGCAACTGTTATTTTTAGCTTCCTTATTCAGCACCATTTCCAGCTTCCAAGTTAAACATTACTTCTGCCATTACTACTATTACCACGGACAAACTGATTTCTGAATCTTTGCTTTTCTTTAATCTGATACATTTTACCATATAAACTGTTATCAATCATTGAGCATCACAAGTACTGATTTAATGGTGTTTCTATCTTTCTAAACCACATATTACTTAAATACCCTATTATCTACTATAAACAAGGAATTTTTTATATAACCAACATCGATTAAAAGAATTAAACTACCATTATATGCTCTTTTTTCATATGAATCTTGGCAGTTTTCTTCTACCGAAAAAACATTTATACTTTGTTTCTATGCTAGAAAAATACAATGAAGGGATCCACACCAGCTAACTGCATAGACCAGACTGAAAGAAGGTTCAGTTAACACTACCATGTAAGTATCTCAAGTAGCCTCAATCAAGTAGCTTACACATTGGTGTTGCAGCATACTAGCTTCAGTCTATTTTCTTTTTTCCCCAGAAAATGACAAGTTTCTATCTATATCACCAGATCAATCTAGCTTCACAAACAGAAGACAAGAGAATAGAAGCAGACCGAACATACATCTTCTGTGCATTTAATCCACTAGGTTCAGTCGCCAAAAGTAACATATAGTACCCCTACCTATATATCCTGCTATCAGTGTGTTGTAAAATAAGTAATATAATAATTTTTTCTAGGTTTTCATGGGTGGTGTTCATGTGTTCCTGTGCCCATTGGGTCTTCAGACCTCCTCCAGCACACATGTAAGAATGCACTCATATTTACAGGTACAAAATTATGCCATGACACCAAGCCTCTAGAAACGAAAATATAGTAGCTGCCGAATTCACCATCGTTGGCCCCTGGGATTTGGGATTTCTGCTTGCAGGAAACGATGAATTCAGCTGTTGTTATGTCTATGGTTTACCATTTTCTTTCCCTATTCTCTTTCATTCATGTTGTATATGGCTTAATCAATTAGTCTAATCAATGCTACCTTTTATATATTTTCCTCTTTCAATTGTACTGTTTCCTATGGTTGCAACCATCTTGCTCACTGTCGGTGTACTATTGTCAGATCTGTGCACACAAATTCAGATTTAATGATCTACCTAGAAAAAGAACACATCCACTCAAGTGAAAAAAATCGTTATACTTATTCTCATTCTTAGCAGAAAAAAATGATGTCTGGCGGAGCTAGCTCATTGTTACAGCCCGGCCAAAGTGTAGCTAAAATTAGCTTCCTCAGTGCTTGCCCCATAAGAAATCTTGCTTAGTGCCTCACTTAGCAGTAGTATTTAAGGAGAAATCTGCCCGGGCATGCCGGGCCTTGGCTCTGCCCATGATCCAGACCACTCCGAATTATTTGTGGCAGAAGAAACTTATGAGAACCCCAGGGCAAAGCACTGATAATCAAGAACAAGACTGATATACGCTTGATTAATTGACGGTGAGCTTACATTTGCTGGATATGGGAGCATGCGCTCCATCAGGACGAAAGACGCCGACGTCTCTTCCAGCAGCCTCCGACATCAGTGGTCGTGCCTCGTCGATTCTTCAGTCAATCGCCGCCTGGTCGTGATTCAGCAGGTACCAGTTGATACATCGTGGAAGAGAGGAAAAGAGGAGGATATGCCTCCTTGCCAGCGCCAGACACGTATACAGACACCTATACCACGTGCCCTGCATCTACGGAGCAAACAAAAAGCTCATCAACGATTCCCTAGAAAAAGCCCAGTAACAAGCCAATAATTAAATAATGAGAGAAGTCCATATTACCCCTAAACTTGCTTCAAAGTTTACCTTAGGCCATCTCCAACCAAGTGGTCGCGCGACCATTAGCGTCGCTTCGCGGACATATTTCGACCGTGCATCTGTTTGCGTCTGGTGAGTTCCCAGCGGAGCGGCCTATTTTTTTCCAATAATATTTTTTATTCACCAAGTAAAAAAGCATAATGTACTACAAACTAAAGGAGAAACAAGCTCTAGGCTACTTGCTTTCCGACGATTCGACCCATCATTGCGTCCCTTCCTCCTTTGCTTCTCCGTCGCCCGCCGTGCGGCCGCTATAGCTCGGTGAGCCGCCGCGTCGCGCTGTTGCAGCGCCTCGTTCGCGGCATCCTCAGCCTTCTTGAGCGTCTTGAAGGAGTCGACTAACGCCCTCTGCTCCGCCGCCCTCTCCTCTAGGGTAGGACCATTAGGGTCATCAGAGGACAAATCGATGTCGGAGGAGTAGTCCTCTGCGGCGGCCGTCTCCGTGCAGCGTTCCATCTCGGCGTCGAACGCCGCGTGGGCCGCCCGCTCCTCCTCTTCTTCCCGCTCGGCATCAGCCATGAACTTCGCGTCCATGGCACGTCGAGGACATTGTATGTGCTTTCGTCGTCCTCCAACTCCTCATCGGAGCTCTTAACTGGGGGAGGTGGAGGTGCAGTAGCCTGGCCACGCCCGGCGCTGCTCATGGCAAAGGCTGAGTGATGTGTGGAGGCGGCGCTATGGTGGAGGTTGTGCGGCGGCTAGGGTTTTGTGTGGTAGGAGATGAGATGCGTGCGCCCCTTTATATACACCGGAGGCAGGCGGGGAGCGCAGCACGCGTGGCATTGTCATTACTTCGTTGGCAGAGGTGGACGACGGCCGCTCGGCAGGCGAGGCATCGCCAATAACGTGGCGCAGACTGCCGAAGCGATGCTTCGGTGCCAGTCACTCGCGCGCCTGAGAAGACTTATCGAGCCTAGGTCGCTGCTAGGTGGGCTCGACGAAAAGTCCGACAGACGTGAGCAGACACTCAGTGCGTCCGCGCAGCGACCGCGGAGACACATCCGAGCATATTTAGGCCAGGTTTGCGTCCTCTGGATAGGCCATTCACTATTCGTCGGGCCACTGAGCCTGATCCTAGACTCATTTTTGACCGCGCGGACACAAACGATTACTCAGCGTCCGTTTGCGTCGTCCGGTAGAAGATTTCCTTATAACCCTCAATTGAATTGGATCAAGTTTCACCCCTAATCTAGAAAAACCGTTGGGAGTACAACCTTCAACCGGGTTTTACCCGGATTTAATTACCATGGCAGCCTTTTATGTCCTGAATACTAACTCAACCGTACATGTGTAACATGTGTATAAGTACAACTCCTCTTACCTTCGCCACCGAGACTCATCAAACAGACCGGCACAACACCACCATGTTGGTCGAGGCTGGCACCGTGCTCGGAATTCATATCACACGCATGGGAAAACATTCGTGGGCTAGCCCGTCCAACATGAGACCCATCGGCCAACATAGCAATTGAAAAAGCCGAATGAGACAACTTATTTTTGCTTCCGTATATGCATCTGTTAGAGCTTACACTTACATTGTACAACTAAATAGCCTACTAGAACGAGAAGCTTATTGCTCGGGTTGCTAGCGACACCCTCAAGCACGTATCACACCAGGATTCTGCATATGTAGAAGATGATTTTGTTGTTCCTTTCTTACTTTTATTGCTCTTTACATAGCGATCGTGTGTTTGCTACTATAATATGTGTTTCTTACTATGTCTGTAATTTTATGTGCTTTATCCTAGCTTCATCCTATTGACTTTGTTTTGTGAAACATTAGAACCACATTATCAAATTTTCACATAATTTTATTGTCGTTATACAAATTGTTTATCGGCACAAGTTCCATGATCGTGCACCAATGCGCAACCTTACCGTCAGTCCCTTCCATCTCTGACTCTTCGGTTTCTCTTCTTCTATCAGCAACCAACACCAGAAGCAGCGAGACCAGCAGCGAAAACAAACAGTTGAGTATCAGGAGATCCAAAGATGTTCCAACTTACATCATAAGAATTTTTTATTGTTTTCAATAACTAAGAGTATGAGATTCATGATTTCTATCTTAATTGCTTCCAGTGGAATCTAAGAAATGTGTTCTCATATTAGCTGCTATTTTTATCGCTGTTATACGAAATAAATATTGGCATGATCTTCACGGGGTCGTGCGCCAAGGCGCACATCTAAATCTAGTTACGATAGATCACGGCCTAGATACCAACCACACAACCACAAAGGCACCACAACCTGCCAAAGCCCCAAGGGGATAGAATTAGTCCAATTATGCAAAAAGAGAAGAACCTGAACTCTCCTTCTTTGGAGAGTCGACGGCACCACAGACTGCAGGTATTACCTCAAATAGGCCAACCACCATTGGCGCCCTCAATGTTGGACCACCCTATATCACCACATCCCATGTGTATCACCACAACATATGTCCACAATCGTCAGCCAAAATCCGTCGTGTGCCTCCATGCATCCAAGACGCTGCAGCACGGGATCCTCCACCACCCGCTACCCATGCTACCAAAAAAAACCATGCTAGTACATCACTGACACACAAAGGATCTGCCGGATAGTCCCAAGTAGGATTTTGTTTTTTTAAGTATTGATGCTTGACTTTGCTTGTCATTTTTAGAAGAGAAAACCCCCAATTTGATTTATGAAGTTGCTCCAGATGTGCATTTTGGTCACGAACTTGCAAATCGTGAATTTTGGGTCAGGAAGTTGCCCTGCGTGTGTGTTTTGGTCATACCGTCACGGCGACCATTAGTTTGCTGGCGTGGCCAATTTATTTTTTTGCAAATTTCCCTCTAAATTTTTGTTTTTTCTGATTTTTTAGTCCTCGGTTTAGCCTATTTTAGGGGCAATTTGCAAAAAAAAAAAAAATGGCCACGTACTAATAGTACCGCGACTGAATGACTAAAATGCTCGCGGGGCAACTTCTTGACCCACAATTCACGATTTGCAAGTTTATGACCACAACTCACATCCGTGGCAACTTCATAGACCAAATTGGAGATTTTCTCTTTTTAAAATAATAATAGTTCATCAATCAATGCAAAGGCCCGGGGTTTATCTTCTTTTTCAGGAAAATAGGTAATATCTCCTTTTAACCAGTTAAACGCATCATGCCACTCTAGCTTGTACCATCGTCTCATTGCTCAGCAAACAAGAAACATGAGACCACGCTACTGAGCCAATATTGTCAAATAAACAGCGTGTCCAACATGCCAAAGCCACATGCGACGTTTTCTCAAATCCACATGAAAATATCTATGAGATGCTCACCCTCGGCATAAATAAAGCGCCACGCAAAAGTGCAACAAGATATTTGTCACGAACATGGGCAGAGTGGACAACTCGGAGCCACTGAGCTCTTGATACCGAACACAAAAAATACTCATTGATTTATTTTTATCTGGGACTGAGCTAGAGCTGGTGAAGGCCGGTGGGCGGTGCGCCTAGCTTGGTGAGGTAACTCGATTGGTAGCTGCGACTTTTTTTCGCCGATATGCTAACCGGCCGTCCCGCGATACAATAGCAATAGACGCGCTGTCACTTCGTCCACAAATCACAACTAAGCTTAATTACTTACACTACAGAAGTAAAACAAATATATGCATACACCCCTTTCGGTGTCATACGACGCAAGTCGCAGGATATGGATCGATCGATAAAGAGCGATGGATCAAAACGTATGTGTTACTATAATCAAGGATTAGACTAGACTGGACTATGGGAAACACTCCTAAGTTAACAACTACTCCTAGATGGCACGTAGTAATAAATACTATCCGTCCTAAAAGATAATCCTTTGAAAAAATCTAAATTATCTTTTAAAAAGGGTTTATATTTTAGAACGGAGATAATAACTCATATACCTCGTTTCATTCACGCATACAACTGCGCCTAATCAATGAAAGCCTATTCATATGTTATTTCAGAACATGACTATATTAGTTGTAACTAGCACAATACCCGTGCTTTGCTACGGGTATTCCGTTTTTTTAGCCCATGCATTTAACAGACCAATTAAATTTTTTATTGGAAGAAATGATCAATGATCGAGGAAATATCTTTATGATCCTTCCAATTTAAAATATGTTCATATCAAACTATTTCGTCGAGCTTTAGCATTTCACATATTGTTTGATTGAGTGAATAGCATAAAACCACCACTTTGATGGTGAAATTTACCATATACCACAACTTTACATTTGCTGGACAAAAAACCACCAAATTTTGCTCAGTTTTTTACGGAATGCGCTAAACGCAAATTGAACACAAATTGACACGAAATCTGACCAGTTGGGCGCTTGAGGTGGCATAATTTGGTGATGTGGACTAGGTCCCACATGTCAGCTCAATTAAAAAAATCTTGAAATCCTAAAAAAAATGTGAGAATAAAGTAAAAGAAACTGGGAAGGCCATGCCGCCCAACTCCGGCGAGGCTCTGGCGGCGCGCGGCTGCGGAGCAGGGGCTGGCGGCACGCGAGCGGAGTAGGCGGCGGCGCTACTAGGGCATGGCGGCGCGCGAGCGGAGTAGGCGGCGGCGCTGCTCGGGCATGGAGGCGTGGCCGCTGCGGGGCGACGGCGGGCGCTACAGGGTACTGCGGCGCGGGCGCTGCAGCGGTGGTCAAGCACGACGGCGGCACGGGCGCTGCAGGGGGCGGGCAGCGGACTGTTGGGATTCGTAGCATAGGGAAAAAAATCCTACCGTAAGAACGAATAACAAGCCAAGATCCAATCTAGTAGATGGTAGCAACGAGAAGATCATGAGACTAACCCTCGAAGATTTCCAAAGCCTACGAGATTAGATCTCGTTGTTGATGTAGTCGATCACTTGCCGCTTTCAAAAGCGCGTAGAAGATCTTGATGGTGCCACAGTCGGGCAGCACCTTCGTACTCGGTCACACGTTCGGTGTTTATGACGACGTCCTTCTCCCCGTTCCAGCGGGCATCGGATGTAGTAGATCCTCCTCGGAATCCCGACAACACGACGGCGTGGTGTCGGTGGTGGTGGAGATCTCCGGCAGGGCTTCGCCGTAAGCGCTGCGGGAGAAGGAGGAGGGAGAAGCTAGGGTTTGGGAGAGAGGGGAGTGGGACTCCTTGTTAAACAAGAGGCTTACTAGGGACTCCTTGTTGTTCACATAACACACATGTATCAATGTTTCGGTTAATACAATTATAGCATGGGATGTAAACATTTATCATGAACATTAAGATATAACAATAACTAATTTATTATTGCCTCTTGGGCATATCTCCAACACGGACGGCTGCGAGCGGGTGGGCGGGCGAGCCCGACGGCGATGGCAGCGCGAGCGGGTGGCCAGGGGCCGCGACACGGCATGCCCAACGGCGGCGCGAGGGGGTGGCCAGCGTGGAGCAGCAGCCCAACGGTCCGCAGGTAGAAGGAGCGGACATCTCCCTTTTTTTTAGATTTTTCATATTTTTTTAATGTTGCCTGACAGGCGGGACCTAGTTCCACGTTGCAGGTTCAGTAATTGTGATTCCACCTCAGCCCTTACAATGGGCCCAGCTGGTCAAATTTCGTGTCAATTTATGCTCAATTCGCGTTTAGCGCATTCCGCAAAAAACTGAGCAAAATCTGGTGGTTTTTTTTTCTCCCGAAAACGTAAAATGGTGGTAGATGGTAAATTTTACCGTTAAAGTGGTGGTTTTATACTATTCACTCTGTTTGATCTCTATCTTGTACAATATTTGAAAATGGTTTTCTTTGATCTGCCATCACCATAGCTGAACTTGCTAGTGCCAATACCTTGATATTTGATCCCTTTTCAGTTCCTTGCAAAGAGATGTCATTCCAAACCGGGCCACTAAGAATTTGTTCTGCTGTAGGGACGTCGCTGCTGCATCGGTCTTATGTAACAAGTTTCCCTGTGAATCATCATTTTCTTTTCCGGAAAACCATTGTATTGTACTTAACTGAACTCAGATACTATGAAGACATTTTATTGAATCTAGCTATTTAAGAATACACATATATCTGAGAACCCAACAATTATGGTGTTTGACCTCACCAAACCAAGCGGTCCTAGCAACAATTATGGTGTTTGACCCAACAATAATAAAATATAGAGAAATAAAATTCATAGAATTTAGAGCTAGGCTTCAATACTCCGATCCTAAATGGATCGCGAGTTCTAGTCGGAGAGGTCGACGATGTATGCGTCC
Organism: Lolium perenne; assembly: GCF_019359855.2. Classification (NCBI taxonomy): domain Eukaryota; kingdom Viridiplantae; phylum Streptophyta; class Magnoliopsida; order Poales; family Poaceae; genus Lolium; species Lolium perenne. The sequence goes on from NC_067244.2 coordinate 14,120,972, forward strand.
GCCTCCGCCTCCCGCGCCTGCGCCTCCTTCACGGCGGCGATGGCCGCCGCCTTCTCTTCTTCCTCCGCCCTCTTCTTGTCGGCGTCGTTCTTGAGGGACGCTGCTATCGCCTGCAAGAAGAGGGGATCTTCTTCTTCCTCCTCCTCCTCTTCCTCCTCGCCGGCGAGCGGAGCTCCTCCGCCGCTGGTGCTCCCGATGCGGACCGCTTGCATTGGAGATGCCACGCCTCCTCGACGGTGTCCAGCGAGCGGGATCGCTTCGATCCGCTCGTCGGCGACGCGGTGCTGCTTCGGCGTGCGGACATGCTGATCGGCGGTTGAAATGTGTTCTCGCCGGAGCTAACTGGGGTGGCGGCGGCGCACGGCGGAGCTAGGGTTGCGAGTGAGGGGTTAACACCTTCGCCCAGTATAAGTAGGGGGCGGCGGTGCGGATAACCTGGGCCCCGTATTCCGCTGAAACGGGCCGGCCCGAATACGGGGCCTGCTAGACGCTCCAAACCGCGCCTGCCCCGTATCCCGCCGGAATTTTACGGGGTGGGCAGGTTTTAAGGGGACTGTTAGACATGCTCTAAGGGTTTCTTTTTTTGCCACACCGATTGGCTTTTGTTGGCGATTCTTTTTTGTGTACGATACGGAGGCTACCGGGAGTCCGGGACACCTTCAGCTATCTAGAACCTGTTGCAATTTGTGTGACGTATGTCGTCTATGATCAGCGCTGGGCCGGCCCAACAGAGGGATCTATCCATGGGAAAAGGTAAAACAGAACGAAGCGATCCACCAAACATAACAGAATAGTACCACCTCGCTAACAAGACAAGAGGGATCGCTCGCGGAAAGACCACGTACGAACGGTTTCTTCGCTGGTTTCCTTCCACTACCAGTTTCCCTGGTTTTCCGCGGTTTTGTGTCGTGGATCGCTTGTGGGAGCAGGTTTTGCTGGCAGTCAATCGAATCCAACACAGGTTTTATTGATGTACGATGGTTCTTACCAAAGATTTAAACCGATTTTTTTATGGACGGAAATTTGTTCTGGTTTTTTTGACCTACCAACACCACCGATCCGTATCTTATTAGTAGAGATAATGTGGTCTTGCATTCATCAACCACAGGGAGTACTAGCTAAGATAATCCCTTGGGGAGGGAGCCCGAGTTCTCTATCGATACCATCAAGAAGACATGGGAACCTAGATTCCATCGATACCTTACCAGTCGCAATGGCCGGAGTATCAACTAAGGCCAAAACATTGCAAGACACCAAAATTTTTGCATTCTCGTATGTTCATCGTAGTGGGCCAAGCAGCACTACTTTGGAGTGTATCACCTTTTCCAATTTTTTGTCATACAAATATTTGGAATCCTGTTGTAGGAGATGAGATAACTGGTTTACGTACCCTTCAACAAAGTTTACTTTTATTTTTATCTTTTCTAGTCTCCCTTTGAGCCGGTATATGGTAACAAACTTTTTCTTGTTTGGTCTCACCGCTTGTCTGAAGATATTTTTTCTATTATGGTTGTCGTTATAAGCGTGAGAAAAAAATAATAAAGAACGAATAAGAACACGTGTAAGGGACATAAGATTTTAACGTGGAAAACTCTCTCCAATAAAGAGAGGTAAAAACTAGGGGCGCTAGCCAGCTAAGTTTCACTATATAAGGGAGTGTTTACAAACCTCGTGGGTTATCTTATGAATCGATCAATTCTAACCGGCGACATACAAGATGTATAAATAGCCTACCGGCAACGGGTCTTGAGCTGCTCATCAGAAGATAGCCTCCATTTCATGTGAATTTGGATCACAATATAACACTTGTCGCCTTGTCCTATATCCCAATAACTATCTATGGCACATTTACTGAACACAAAAATGATTGTATTTAATGGTATTGATGAGCTCTCCATATCAAATGTTAACCCGGGATGCAACACGTAAATTTAAACTAAATTATCATGTTCTAAAAAAGTGAACATCGAGATTAAGAAAACACCCGCTCGCTGCGATAGAAACTTTGTCATTGTTTATGGTTGTATGTTTTTATTTTTACTAGGAGCTATAAAGTTTGATCGTTGCCATACGATTACGTTTCAGGTTTTCTTCATCTGTTGTTTATTTATATTCTAGACGTGTGTTCTATGCATGTTGTACGAATAGTACAATAACGTTGCATTGATGAAGGCTGCATTTGCTGGCATCTCAGAAGCGTTGTGTGTTGACCAGTTCACCGTAAGTACGTTTAACAAAGAATGTTACACTAAGAAGATGTCGGTGTTGGGGGGGGGGGGGGGGGGGGCACTTGCCCCCTTACTTGTGCGTAGCTCTGCTGTTGGCATTAGGAGCTTTCGTTGTAGTGAAGCATGCATTAAACATAAATTTTTAAATGTCAGGTGATTGTAGAAACATACCTCGTGTTTCCTGCCAGTCAACATCTGAAATAGCCAACGATTTCTTGGTCAGCAGGTATGGTATTCTCACCTTCACTCATGGATCGTTGACCTCGTCGTGTTTGATCTAGAAGAATATTTCATACATCCTACTTGTATGGACGTTCAGGGTGGTTACAAAGCAAAAAAGGTATGCTAAACTCATATAGAAAATGAAAATCTTTTGGACTGCTATCAGTTGAAGTTTGCTATGCATCCTGACAAAAGACCAACTGGAAGGGTATGTTTCGCCCATGCCTTCCATTTTTCAATTATATGCAATAATCGGTTTCTATTGTGCTATAATACATAATTCGCAGTGCTTACTCCATGTCGAGGAGGGGGATGTTATGAGAGGACTTAGATTAGAGTGTTTTTGCAAGCCCCGCCAATGGTTGCATAAATAAACTTGATAGAGCGTAGGTCTAGAATCCTTGGTGTTATGATTCTTTACCAATGCGGCCAAAACCGTTTACCTCGATGGACCTTTTTTTTAACTAGTGCCTCTTATGATCATGTCGAAAGAGGCTATGTTTCTTTATCATGTCCGCAAACAAAGCCCACTTCAAAATATTACTACTTCCAGCTTGTGAATGTGTTTATTGGAAGCATAATTATATTGGCACGACTTTTGAATATTCATTTCTTCACTGCCTTACTTCATAGTAAGTTCATTTAATCCCTTTCTTACAAACATGTATATTATGAACCAATGACATATTCCTTCCCTTGTCTTTTGCAACTGCTTTTATACTCGAACTAGCAGAGTGGCCATCGCAAATGCGAGGGCATCATAGATATTGTGCTTAAAGTGTTTGGGAAATACAATTTATATTTCATATATACTCATATCACATGATTACAATAATGATGTTCTGTATCCAATAAAAATATCAAGATAAGTAAAATATCACTTGTACGGTAAATATCTATAATATTTTTTGGTTCAATAAAAAATAATGAAGCACCACCGTGATACATTTAAATACACGGAGGAAGATCTATCTATGTGATTACTTTAGTTACTAATATGAAGGTTTTCTGGGGTGCAGGCGCACTAATAAGTATCTATGTTTTATGATATGTTTGGGTACAACTCCTATAAAGTGCCACAAAAGTGCAGTGTTAACACCAAGATATTTGTCGCGGAATATAAATGTTTGATTCCAATTTGTCACGAACATGGCCAGAGTAGTTGTAACTAGTTAAATACCCGTGCGTTGCTACGGGCCTATAGAAAATATATGACGGACAATAAAAAAATTAGAACAAACAATAAATATATATCTATAAATGAATAAATATATATCTATAAATGGATCTTATTATTTGAGCTTTCCCTAATTAAACTCTAGAGAAACTCCTAATGCAGTAGTATTTTCTATTTAAAAGGTGGAGTCATGTGATCGTATATCATTCGAGAACGCAACTGTGGAGTTAATAATGTTTGTTGGCTCATATATGTACAAACCCATTTTTGACTCATCATATCAATGTTACAGGTCTCTTTCAATTATCATCACCATCAAGCATTGTTAAGTCACGCTAACTTATGAATGACCATCCTTCGGGAAAAAAACTTATAACGGACCATGTTCTAATCTATTTAACATGTGCACATATATACTCAGTGTACTATTTTTTTATATAGAGTATTTTCTTTCTGAGAAATTAGTATGCTTATATATATTTAGACAAAAAATGCACAATGAAGAGTAGACATGGAGATTACCCAAAGTTGATTCAAAGTATAAAACCAGGCCAGGCGTGACGTCATCAAGTGAGAAGCGACCAGGCATTCATCTAATCGGGTAAGAAGACTTAGCAATATGCATGTCGTGCAACACGCACCAAGTCAGAAGTATGTCGGGTTTTTTTTATACAGCTCGCACCTTCAAAGATGGATCGAGATAGTATGGTGTGTTTCTTTTCCCTCCATCAGGCACGAAATCTTGACGATGTATCGATTAGTCGGTCCATCTGTAACGATCGCTTAGGTAAGTCGTTCTGTAACGTTCCCGTGCATCGGTCGCTCCGGCCGGAAAAGTCCCTTTTCGATCCTACCGGGACGTCGCGTTTCAACTTTGATCAGCACGCACGGCTTGTACCTGACAGAGCAAGCACGTCGGCACAGGGCAGGACCTGGACAGATAGCGGATGGAACGATTGTGGTGGTCGCGGCTGTCGAAGCGCCGATATCCTAATTATCAATTTGTCACACGCGCGGATGGGAAGAAATCTATCCATCAATCCATGACTGCTGTTTCGGAATTTTAGATTGCATGGAAGCTTATTATTCCATTGATGGTGAATTGGAGTGTAAGTCGGATTGGTAGATTTCTGTTTTTTGAGAAATGGGCCATACAAATCGTCCACTTCGGACCAATTAAAAAAACCACCGGAAATATTGTTCATCTGAATTGTGGACTTGAGGCCTAAATAAAAAGCCCGTTTGTGACACCAGGTGGTCACCTATTGCAATTTAATAGTAAAGATAACGTCTTATATACATCAACCGACAACCGAGGGGGGTAGCTAAGATCATCCTCCCGAGGACCTTGTAGGGGTTCGTTGCATAGAAAACAAAAAATTTCCTACTGCGAACACGCAATCCAAGCCAAGATGCAATCTAGAAGACGGTAGCAACGAGGGGTTTATCGCGTCTCACCCTTGAAGAGATTCCAAAGCCTACAAGAGGAGGCTCTTGTTGCTGCGGTAGACGTTCACTTGCCGCTTGCAAAAGCGCGTAGAAGATCTTGATCACGATCGGTTCCGGCGCCACGAACGGGCAGCACCTCCGTACTCGGTCACACGTTCGGTTGTTGATGAAGACGACGTCCACCTCCCCGTTCCAGCGGGCAGCGGAAGTAGTAGCTCCTCTTGAATCTGACAGCACGACGGCGTGGTGTCGGTGGTGGTGGAGAAATCCGGCGGAGCTTCGCTTAAGCGTGTGGGATGTGGTGGAGGAGAGAGACCGCTAGGGTTTGGGGAGAGAGGGGGAGGCTAGGGCGCCGGCCAAGGGCAGCCCTAGGTGGTGCGGCCAAGAGTGGGCAGCCCCCTCCCTCTCCTCCTCATTATATAGGTGGAAATCCCCAAGTGTTGGTATCCAAGTCTTCGAATAAGACCCCAACAATGAAACCTCCCATATGTAGGGAAACCTACCCAAGGTGGGAATCCCACTTGGGGTGGGATTCCCCCTTTCCACGAGGGGGGTTGGCCGGCCACCCTAGGGGAGTCTACCTTGGACTCCTCCCCTTTAGGGTTGGCTGGCTATGCAAGGTGGAGTCCCTCCGGGACTCTACTTTCCATGGTGATTTCTTCCGGACTTTTCTAGAACCTTCTAGAACCTGCCATAAATGCACCGGATCATTTCCAAATTTGGAATATGACTTCCTATATATGAATCTTATTCTCCGGACCATTCCGGAACTCCTCGTGATGTCCGGGATCTCATCCGGGACTCCGAACAAATATTCGAACTCCATTCCATATTCAAGTTCTACCATTTCAACATCCAACTTTAAGTGTGTCACCCTACGGTTCGTGAACTATGCGGACATGGTTGAGTACTCACTCCAACCAATAACCAATAGCGGGATCTGGAGATCCATAATAGCTCCCACATATTCAACGATGACTTTAGTGATCGAATGAACCATTCACATACAATACCAATTCCCTTTGTCACGCGATATTTTACTTGTCCGAGGTTTGATCTTCGGTATCACTCTATACCTTGTTCAACCTCGTCTCCTGACAAGTACTCTTTACTCGTACCGTGGTATGTGGTCTCTTATGAACTCATTCATATGCTTGCAAGACATTAGACGACATTCCACCGAGAGGGCCCAGAGTATATCTATCCGTCATCGGGATGGACAAATCCCACTATTGATCCATATGCCTCAACTCATACTTTTCGGATACTTAATCCCACCTTTATAACCACCCATTTACGCAGTGGCGTTTGGTGTAATCAAAGTACCTTTCCGGTATAAGTGATTTACATGATCTCATGGTCATAAGGACTAGGTAACTATGTATCGAAAGCTTATAGCAAATAACTTAATGACGAGATCTTATGCTACGCTTAATTGGGTGTATCCATTACATAATTCATATAATGATATAACCTTGTTATTAATAACATCCAATGTTCATGATTATGAAACTAATCATCCATTAATCAACAAGCTAGTTTAAGAGGCATACTAGGGACTTCTTGTTATCTACATATCACACATGTACTAATGTTTCGGTTAATACAATTATATCATGATATATAAACATTTATCATAAACATAAAGATATAAATAATAACCACTTTATTATTGCCTCTAGGGCATATCTCCTTCAGTCTCCCACTTGCACTAGAGTCAATAATCTAGTTTACATTTGTAAAGATATAACACCTTGGCCTTCCGGTGTTTTATCATGTATTGCTCACGGGAGAGGTTTTTAGTCAACGGATCTGACAAGCTCAGAAAACGTATGTATTTTGTAATTCATTTGCGTCTCAACGCATCACTCATTTCCAAATGAGTCGGCATTAAATATGTTTGATCTTCTGGTGGAACCTTAATTCCGCTGTCTGAAATATGTCACTAATATTATCACACACAATATAGCTTCAAAATTCTGACTCTGTCGGAACTACACCAAGTTCTCAAAGAACCTCTTGACTTTAACATCCTTTGTCATTTGTCAAAACAATGACATATTCTGCCTTCTTTTGTAGAATCCGTCACAATATTTAGAACTATTCTAAATCTAGCATAGACTACTTCTAGCTCATTGTGCTACCTTTTAAAACAACACTTAGTCTAATTTGAGATTGAAATTTTATTTTCATATGTGACAAAACAAATATCGGTGCAACATCTTACAGCGATTTGTTTGTCATTTCTCCATACAAAACTATATATATATTCTTGGTTCTTCTTAAGTACTTCAAGAATATTCTTACTGTTTTTCAATGATCATCTCATGAATCATTCTGGTATATGCTCATAACATTTTAGAGCACAAGATATCTGATTGTGTACATATTATTCGTGATCTAAAATCACTCATGTGTTTTTACTCATTGAGTGTCAGATACACTCAAGTCTTGTTAAAACTTCACATGACAAGAACATCTTCTTAATATTTCTATATTGAACTATTTCAATATCCATTCTATGTACTTTGACTTAAACTTATTTTGTGTTTCAATCTATCTTCATAGATTTTAACACTAAATTTGTTTCAGTCCATATCCTTTCATTGAAATTTAATTCTCAATGAAACCTTTTTAATCAAGTATATAATTACATCATTTATAACCAACTATATGTCACCTACATAAAGTGTAATAAATGTGTCTTAGCGCTCCCACTTAATTTCTTGCAAATGCAAGCCTCTTCATCGTCTCCGATGAAATCAAAAACACTTTGACTATTTCATCTGGTGAAGATTCCAACTCCGTGATACTTACTTCATCCAATTTGAAGTCGTATACCTATCTAGTATTCCACGGACCAGCAAAACTCTTGGTTGTATCTTGTATACACCTTTAATACACACTTCTGATAAGTAATGTATTTTGCCATCCTACTAACATATCTCATAAAGGAAATATGTAGTGTTTACTAGAATAATCCATATAGACTTTAAGCATTGCTACGGAAGATCTAATCTTGTCGTAGTCAACTCTTTGCATAAATAACTTTTCGACAAGTCAAGCTTCTTCAAGGATATTTCATCCAAGTCCATCAATTTTATAGATCTATTTACTTTCAAAAAGTATTCATCTATCTTTGATTTCATGGCGTATAGCCATTTTAACGGAGTCAGGGCCCATCATAACTTCCTTGTTTGTCGTTGGTTTATCATTGTTCAAAATCAATCCTTTATCCACAAATCATTTATTTGATCACAAAGTAAACCATACCTACAAGGTTCAATATGTACTTCGATCTCCATGACTAAAACATTTTGTAGTCATGGGAGCCATGATCGTTGTGGTCGCTTCCGGAACCAATTTCCAATGCTGCGCTACTCTGATCATTATGCTCAGGTTCATAAACCTTATCAAATTATATTGTCCTCCCACTCAAATACTTCACTAGAAACAATTTCTTGTAAATAAGAAACATTAACAAAACACTTTTGTCTTTGTCTCCATAGTGGAAAGAATTCCCAATCAATTCTTTGGGATAACCAACGAAGACATTCATCCGATTTTGGTTGAAAAACTCTTAGACCAAAATTTAAAGAAAGGACTATTAGGGTTTATACCCATGCCATAACTTGTATGGTGTCATTTCAACGGATCATGATGATGCTCTATTTAGTGTAAAAGCGGTAGTCTCTAAAGCATAATCCACAAAAATATAATGGCATCAATATTTTATCTCATCATTGACACAACAAGGTTTGGATACATCTCTCGGATACTATATCATCACTATGATACTCCAAGAAAAGTAAGTTGTAGAACAATTTCATAACTCTCTTAGATGTTCGCTAAAACTAGTAATTCAAATATTTCCACTATGATCCAGTCATAGATATTTGACTTTTCTATGATGATTTCCACTTCATGCTGAAATTTATTTGAATCTATTCAAATGTTTCAAACTTCTTCCTTATCGAATATATCCACACATATATATATTCAATTCATTGTTTGAAGTTTTCATGAAGTAGAAGAATCTCCCGCACACAACTATGTCCAGTGAACCACATATATCATCATGTATGCTTTCACTAAGTTAGTTGCCCGTTCAACTCTTGGCCTATGAACAGTATTTTAGTCATTCTCTCTTAGAAAAGATTTGCAAACGCCAAACGATTCAAAAATCAAATGACTCCAAAAATCCATTTGCATGGAGTTCCTTCATGCGTTCCTTTCTAACATGACCTAAATGGCGGTTCCACAAATAAGTGGAATTCAAATCATTTGCCGTATGGCATTTTAGCGTCAGTGTTATGTATGTGTGTTTCACCATTAAGATTTATAATAACTTATCCATCGAACATGGAGTAATGTCATAATTTGAACAACTCATTGTTTTCATTTGATCAGAGCAAAATAACAATTATTAAGTTCTTTATTATAAATTCTAAGGGCTAGATAGAATGCCAACGACGAACATAATAACACTTTATTTTTGTTCCAGACGTGCATTCCTATCATATTCCTTGTCAGTCACTTAGGCCATTGTATTCTTGTATTGCGTTGTTTTGTATGACACTTCATACCAACCAATATAGTACTAATACCCAAGAATTTCATTGTGTGACTTAACTAGGAATACAACCATAACATGTATATCATTTATATACACCTGAGCTAGACTTTCTAGTCTTTTCTTTCTTTCTGCCAAAATATCTTTTGTAGTTTCTCTTTTAGCTTTCCTCATCATTCAGAAAAACACTTCAACATCAATAACTTCTAGGTTTGTTGGTCAAATACCAATAACCTTGAGGTTCTTACTTTGAAGTTGATCATCATATGACAAGTGTTCTAGATTTCACTTATTAGTAACTATGATGAACAATTTCACTCATAATTTTATCCATCAATTCATGACAACCTTTTTGAGACCATGTCTGTACATGCTAGGCTCATAAAGTTTAACCTTAGTATTCGCATGTGCAAATCTGGCTTGCATCCGTTGTAAGCACACGTAGAATCTATAACACCCGATCATCACGTGATGCTTCGAAACGACGAGTCTTAGCAACGGTGCATACTAAGGATGATAACTTCATGGATATGCGAATATCATTAGTGCCCCAATAGTTGGAGGATTGTGACGCCTTGCGTCTTCAACCTTCGTACATTCCCATAAAACTTATGAGTTCATGTAGTCTCACCAAATTATATTCTATCATCTTGCAATAAGGTCTTAGATATCACATATATCTCATACCTTGATTATTTCTGAAAACTAAATTTTCAGCTCCTTACTTTTCAAACAAATTTGAACTTCAAGTTTTACGGAGACAAGATAACTTTAGGTACTAATTGAAACCATAACTCTTTGAATCAACAATGTGAGGTTTACTAAAAATTTGCAATAGGACTTAATTAATTCTTGATTCTTTAACAATACGGTACCAAACCGTAAAGTTTCTTGTCAGATTTTAACAGTATTTCTATCTCAATTACAAGACTAGCGCATAGTAGTAAACGGATGCCAATACTACAAAATTAATTCAAAATACTACTCAAACTATGTTTATGATAATTAGTTCATGTTTTAATCTAATTACTAATGAACTCCTACTTAATACAACATCCCTCATAGTTGTTAAGTGGTACACGATCCAAATCCACTACACCAAAAACAGATCATCACGTGAGATGATGTAGCTTCAATGGTGAACATCAACATGTTGATCATATTATCCATATGACTCGTGTTCAACCTTTCGGTTTCCGTTGTCCCGAGGCCATGTCTGTACATGCTAGGCTCGTCAAGCAAACCCAAGTATTCCGCGTGTGCAACATGGCTTACACCCGTTGTATGTGAATCGTTGAATCTATCACATCCGATCATCACGAGATGCTTTGAAACGACGAACTGTTACAACGGTGCATACGAGGGGAGAACACTTTATTATCTTGATATTAATGTGAGGGATCATCTTATAATGCTACCGTCGCGTTCTAAGCAAAATAAGATGCATCAAAGGATTAACATCACATGCAGTTCATATGTGATATGATATGGCCCTTTTGTCTTTGCGCCTTTGATCTTCATCTCCAAAGCACGGACATGATCTCCATCATCTTCGGGCATGATCTCCATCATCGTCGGCGTAGCGTCAAGGTCCATGGCGCCGTCTTCATGGTTGTTCACCTCATGTAGCAACTATTACAACTACTTTGAAATACTACTCAACATGAAAATTAAAGACAACCATAAGGCTCCTGCCGGTTGCCACAATACAATAATGATCATCTCATACATATTCATCATCATATCATGGCCATATCACATCACCAAACCCTGCAAAAACAAGTTAGACGTCTCTAATTTGGTTTGCATATTTTACGTGGTTTAGGGTTTTCGAGAGAGATCTAATCTACCTACGAACATGAACCACAACGGTGATACTAATGTTTTCAATAGAAGAGTAAGTTGAATCTTCACTATAGTAGGAGAGACAGACACCCGCAAAGCCTCTTATGCAATACAAGTTGCATGTCGAACGAGGAACAAGTCTCATGAACGCGGTCATGTAAAGTTAGTCCGGGCCGCTTCATCCCACTATGCCACAAAGATGCAAAGTACTCAAACTAAAGATAACAAGAGCATCAACGCCCACAAAACCATTGTGTTCTATTCGTGCAACCATCTATGCATAGACACGGCTCTGATACCACTGAAGGGGTTCGTTGCATAGAAAACAAAAAATTTCCTACCGCGAACACGCAATCCAAGCCAAGATGCAATCTAGAAGACGGTAGCAACGAGGGGTTTATCGAGTCTCACCCTTGAAGAGATTCCAAAGCCTACAAGAGGAGGCTCTTGTTGCTGCGGTAGACGTTCACTTGCCGCTTGCAAAAGCGCGTAGAAGATCTTGATCACGATCGGTTCCGGCGCCACGAACGGGCAGCACCTCCGTACTCGGTCACACGTTCGGTTGTTGATGAAGACGACGTCCACCTCCCCGTTCCAGCGGGCAGCGGAAGTAGTAGCTCCTCTTGAATCCGACAGCACGACGGCGTGGTGTCGGTGGTGGTGGAGAAATCCGGCGGAGCTTCGCTTAAGCGTGCGGGATGTGGTGGAGGAGAGAGACCGCTAGGGTTTGGGGAGAGAGGGGGAGGCTAGGGCGCCGGCCAAGGGCATCCCTAGGTGGTGCGGCCAAGAGTGGGCAGCCCCCTCCCTCTCCTCCTCATTATATAGGTGGAAATCCCCAAGTGTTGGTATCCAAGTCTTCGAATAAGACCCCAACAATGAAACCTCCCATATGTAGGGAAACCTACCCAAGGTGGGAATCCCACTTGGGGTGGGATTCCCCCTTTCCATGAGGGGGGTTGGCCGGCCACCCTAGGGGAGTCCACCTTGGACTCCTCCCCTTTAGGGTTGGCTAGCTATGCAAGGTGGAGTCCCTCCGGGACTCTACTTTCCATGGTGATTTCTTCCGGACTTTTCTAGAACCTGCCATAAATGCACCGGATCATTTCCAAATTTGGAATATGACTTCCTATATATGAATCTTATTCTCCGGACCATTCCGGAACTCCTCGTGATGTCCGGGATCTCATCCGGGACTCCGAACAAATATTCGAACTCCATTCCATATTCAAGTTCTACCATTTCAACATCCAACTTTAAGTGTGTCACCCTACGGTTCGTGAACTATGCGGACATGGTTGAGTACTCACTCCAACCAATAACCAATAGCGGGATCTGGAGATCCATAATAGCTCCCACATATTCAACGATGACTTTAGTGATCGAATGAACCATTCACATACAATACCAATTCCCTTTGTCACGCGATATTTTACTTGTCCGAGGTTTGATCTTCGGTATCACTCTATACCTTGTTCAACCTCGTCTCCTGACAAGTACTCTTTACTCGTACCGTGGTATGTGGTCTCTTATGAACTCATTTATATGCTTGCAAGACATTAGACGACATTCCACCGAGAGGGCCCAGAGTATATCTATCCGTCATCGGGATGGACAAATCCCACTATTGATCCATATGCCTCAACTCATACTTTCCGGATACTTAATCCCACCTTTATAACCACCCATTTACGCAGTGGCGTTTGGTGTAATCAAAGTACCTTTCCGGTATAAGTGATTTACATGATCTCATGGTCATAAGGACTAGGTAACTATGTATCGAAAGCTTATAGCAAATAACTTAATGACGAGATCTTATGCTACGCTTAATTGGGTGTATCCATTACATCATTCATATAATAATATAACCTTGTTATTAATAACATCCAATGTTCATGATTATGAAACTAATCATCCATTAATCAACAAGCTAGTTTAAGAGGCATACTATGGACTTCTTGTTGTCTACATATCACACATGTACTAATGTTTCGGTTAATACAATTATAGCATGATATATAAACATTTATCATAAACATAAAGATATAAATAATAACCACTTTATTATTGCCTCTAGGGCATATCTCCTTCAGACCTAGTCTCAACCTGGCTGGATAACGATGCGCGTCAAGTGCTCACACTTCTCATCGGAAACCACCTCTTGATTGGGCGATTGACTGAGCTATGTGAGCACGGTTTCACCATCAGGATTTAAAGCTTGGTGGTTCATCAACAAAGTCTTGGTGGTCCACTGGTCGCCTTTTCTACACACACGGTCGATGCGTTTTAATAGTATGATTTTTGAAAGAAAAAAAGGGAGATCTGCTCCATGCTGTGAACAACTATAACACCAAACCCTTACTACATTTGCAAGTAGTATTTAGATTTGATGATGGAAAGTATATTGTGTCCAAAAGTATTTTTCCACAATATATGAGCCGTTGTTGGTTTTAAGTTGATCCAAAACCGCAAATTCTACAAGACAAAACATATTACTCCCGCCGCTCCATATTACTCCGCATATAATTTAATCAAAGTCAAGCTTTTTAATCTTTGACCAACAATCCAAGATAAAATATCAACTTATACATAATCAACTGCAAATGTTTGAGTACATTGCATTATGGTACTAATGATATTATATTCATTTTTGTAATAATAATATGTTTTACATAAAATGAGATTAAAAAATCATGCAGATCAAATCAGCACATGACCATAAATATCACGCCAAGCTAATAGACAATCAACTCATGATGACCGATTCCCTTTAATCTGCTCGACGATTTGCTGCAGAACAATAAAAAAGATTTGCCTACAACGTGACGGACACCATGCTATGTGAGACATATTAACATTTATAATACCAGCTGTTAAAATTTATAATCAACGGATTAGATAATTTAGTCTAAGTGGAAACATATGGGGTGTCTGCATTACCATACCATAACGAACTGACTAAAGATTAATCAATAAACACCTGTAAATCAGTACAGTTTATGATGGCAGTTTTTCAGACAAAATCACTGTAAAAAGTCGCATAACGCAGGGGCGCTGCTGGAAAGCCTGGGCGACTGCCCGGACACGAGGGACGCTAGATCCATCTTGCAAAAATATGTTCCATTGTTCCAAGCACGTCCTGGACATTGCTCAATTAACAACTGATCTGATAAGCAGTACAATGTACCCTTCGTGTGTTGTTCGCTGTCAGTACACTGACCAAGCATCTGCCTTACTATCTTTCTTAATTAATCCACATGAGCACTGAAAAGATGAGATAAAAAATACCAGGCAGATCAAATCGGCACATGAACATGAACATCAGGCTAAGCAAATAGACAATAGACCCATGATGACCAATCCCCTTTAGTCTGCTTGACGATTCGCTGTAGATCAAGCAAAAAAGATTTGATAACACGTGCAAGACACCGCGCCAATCGGATGGATGAGCTAATGAAGCACTAACTAAATCACTTAGCTATAGCTCCTAGCTAAGCTATTTGCTGGTGAGGGGTCAAGCATATAGATAAACATGCTAATTACTTTTCGATCGGTAGGTTCTTGTTAGTTTGCTAACTACTGTACTACTTAGTCATTTTGAAAAAAAGTACTACTTAATTTCTGATGATAACTATTTATACAATATATGTGCCCTATCTAATGAGACGTTTCATGTTGGCACGGCATATTGTGCACCTGTCACTCTGAATATTGCAATGCCTTTGCACCATATATCTGCAGAGAAAAGGATGTTTGAGGAAGACATGATGCATGCAAGTTGTTGTCTTTTCACATGAGCGATTAGTTATCAGCTTTGTTTTGACCGAAAATGCAGTGTGGCGCTGCTTTTCATTGCTCAATATGGGAAATTGAAAGAAGTTACAAACAAAGAAGGGAGACTTAAGCTGAGAGAAAGCCAAAGGAAAAAAACAGAGAAAAATGGCGAAAGGAACTACGCTAAGGGCATCTCCAGCGGCGCGACGCATTTTAGCGTCCGCGCGCGTCCGTTTGCGTCGGCCCTTTTGGTCGAAATTGACCGCGCGTCCGTTTGCGTCGGGGGTGGCTCCAGCGGCACGACGCATTTTTTTGGGACGAATCATTTTTTTTAAACTTAAAACATAAAAAAAACATAAACGCCTACTGCTGCTCATCGTCGTTGTGCTGCTCCTCGTCGCTGTCGAGCACGATGAGCTCCTGTATGACCCACGGTGATGGCGTGTACAGCACACGTCCGTTGGGAACCCCAAGAGGAAGGTGTGATGCGTACAGCGGGAAGTTTTCCCTCAGTATGAAACCAAGGTTTATCGAACCAGTAGGAGCCAAGAAGCACGTTGAAGGTTGATGGCGGCGAGATGTAGTGCGGCGCAACACCAGGGATTTTGGCGCCAACGTGGAACCTGCACAACACAAACCAAGTACTTTGCCCCAACGAAACAGCGAGGTTGTCAATCTCACCGGCTTGCTGTAATAAAGGATTAGATGTATAGTGTGGAAGATGATTGTTTGCAGAAAATAGTAGAACAGTATTGCAGTAGATTGTATTTCAGTATAGAGAATTGGACCGGGGTCCACAGTTCACTAGAGGTGTCTCTCCCATAAGATAAACAGCATGTTGGGTGAACAAATTACAGTTGGGCAATTGACAAATAAAGAGGGCATGACCATGCACATACATATTATGATGAGTATAGTGAGATTTAATTGGGCATTACGACAAAGTACATAGACCGCTATCCAGCATGCATCTATGCCTAAAAAGTCCACCTTCAGGTTATCATCCGAACCCCTTCCAGTATTAAATTGCTAACAACAGACAATTGCATTAAGTATTGCGCGTAATGTAATCAGTAACTACATCCTCGAACATAGCACCAATGTTTTATCCCTAGTGGCAACAGCACATCCATAATCTTAGAGATTTCTGTCACTTCCCCAGATTCACGGAGACATGAACCCACTATCGAGCATAAATACTCCCTCTTGGAGTTACAAGCATCTACTTGGCCAGAGCATCTACTAGTAACGGAGAGCATGCAAGATCATAAACAACACATAGATATAAATTGATAATCAACATAACAAGTATTCTCAATTCATCGGATCCCAACAAACACAACATATAGAATTACAGATAGATGATCTTGATCATGTTCGGCAGCTCACAAGACCCGACAATTAAGCACAATGGGGAGAAGACAACCATCTAGCTACTGCTATGGACCCATAGTCCAGGGGTAGACTACCCACACATCACTCCGGAGGCGACCATGGCGGCGTAGAGTCCTCCGGGAGATGATTCCCCTCTCCGGCAGGGTGCCGGAGGCGATCTCCTGAATCCCCCAAGATGGGATTGGCGGCGGCGGCGTCTCTGGAAGGTTTTCCGTATCGTGGCTCTCGGTACTGGGGGTTTCGCGACGAAGGCTATTTGTAGGCGGAAGGGCAGGTCGAGGGGCGTCACGAGGGGCCCACACCCTAGGTCGGCCCGGCCAGGGCTTGGGCCGCGCCGCCCTATGGTTTGGCCACCTCGTGGCCCCACTTCGTCTCCTCTTCGGTCTTCTGGAAGCTTCGTGGCAAAATAGGACCCTGGGCGTTGATTTCGTCCAATTCCGAGAATATTTCCTTACTAGGATTTCTGAAACCAAAAATAGCAGAAAACAGCAACTGGCACTTCGGCATCTTGTTAATAGGTTAGTTCCAGAAAATGCACGAATATGACATAAAGTGTGCATAAAACATGTAGATATCATCAATAATGTGGCATGGAACATAAGAAATTATCGATACGTCGGAGACGTATCAGCATCCCCAAGCTTAGTTCCTGCTCGTCCCGAGCAGGTAAACGATAAACAAAGATAATTTCTGGAGTGACATGCCATCATAACCTTGATCATACTATTTGTAAAGCATATGTAGTGAATGCAGCGATCAAAACAATGTAAATGACATGAGTAAACAAATGAATCATATAGCAAAGACTTTTTATGAATAGTACTTCAAGACAAGCATCAATAAGTCTTGCATAAGAGTTAACTCATAAAGCAATAATTCAAAGTAGAGGCATTGAAGCAACACAAAGGAAGATGAAGTTTCAGCGGTTGCTTTCAACTTGTAACATGTATATCTCATGGATATTGTCAACATAGAGTAATATAATAAGTGCAATATGCAAATATGTAGGAATCAATGCACAGTTCACACAAGTGTTTGCTTCTTGAGGTGGAGAGAAATAGGTGAACTGACTCAACAATGAAAGTAAAAGAATGGTCCTTCAAAGAGGAAAGCATCGATTGCTATATTTGTGCTAGAGCTTTGATTTTGAAAACAAGAAACAATTTTGTCAACGGTAGTAATAAAGCATATGTATCATGTAAATTATATCTTACAAGTTGCAAGCCTCATGCATAGTATACTAATAGTGCCCGCACCTTGTCCTAATTAGCTTGGACTACCGGGGTTATCGCAATGCACATGTTTTAACCAAGTGTCACAAAGGGGTACCTCTATGCCGCCTGTACAAAGGTCTAAGGAGAAAGCTCGCATTGGATTTCTCGCTATTGATTATTCTCAACTTAGACATCCATACCGGGACAACATAGACAACAGATAATGGACTCCTCTTTTATGCATAAGCATGTAGCAACAATTATTTTTCTCATATGAGATTGAGGATATATGTCCAAAACTGAAACTTCCACCATGGATCATGGCTTTAGTTAGCGGCCCAATGTTCTTCTCTAACAATATGCACGCTCTAACCATAAGGTGGTAGATCGCCCTTACTTCAGACAAGACGAACATGCATAGCAACTCACATGATATTCAACAAAGAGTAGTTGATGGTGTCCCCAGGAACATGGTTATCGCACAACAAGCAACTTAATAAGAGATAAAGTGCATAAGTACATATTCAATACCACAATAGTTTTTAAGCTATTTGTCCCATGAGCTATATATTGTAAAGGTGAAGAATGGAAATTTAAAGGTAGCACTCAAGCAATTTACTTTGGAATGGCGGAGAAATACCATGTAGTAGGTAGGTATGGTGGACACAAATGGCATAGTGGTTGGCTCAAGTATTTGGGATGCATGAGAAGTATTCCTTCTCGATACAAGGTTTAGGCTAGCAAGGCTATTTGAAACAAACACAAGGATGAACCGGTGCAGCAAAACTCACATAAAAGACATATTGAAAACATTATAAGACTCTACACCGTCTTCCTTGTTGTTCAAACTCAATACTAGAAATTATCTAGACCTTAGAGAGACCAAATATGCAAACCAAATTTTAGCATGCTCTATGTATTTCTTCATTAATGGGTGCAAAGTATATGATGCAAGAGCTTAAATATGAGCACAACAATTGCCAAGTATCACATTACCCAAGACATTTTAGCAATTACTACATGTATCATTTTCCAATTTCAACCATATAACAATTTAACGAAGAAGAAACTTCGCCATGAATACTATGAGTAGAACCTAAGGACATACTTGTCCATATGCAACAGCGGAGCGTGTCTCTCTCCCACATAAAGAATGCTAGGATCCATTTTATTCAAACAAAACAAAAACAAAAACAAACCGACACTCCAAGCAAAGCACATAAGCTGTGATGGAATAAAAATATAGTTTCAAGGGCGGAACCTGATAATGTTGTCGATGAAGAAGGGGATGCCTTGGGCATCCCCAAGCTTAGACGCTTGAGTCTTCTTGATATATGCAGGGGTGAACCACCGGGGCATCTCCAAGCTTAGAGCTTTCACTCTCCTTGATCATGTTGTATCATCTCCCTCTCTTGATCCTTGAAAACTTCCTCCACACCAAACTTAGAACAACTCATTAGAGGGTTAGTGCACAATCAAAATATACATGTTCAGAGGTGACATAATCATTCTTAACACTTCTGGACATTGCACAAAGCTACTGAAAGTCAACGGAATCGAAAAATCCATCGAACATATCAAAACAGGCAATGCGAAATAAAAGGCAGAATCTGTCAAAAACAGAACAGTTCGTAATGACGAATTTTATTGAGGCACCAGACTTGCTCAAATGAAAATGCTCAAATTGAATGAAAGTTGCGTACATATCTGAGGATCACTCACGTAAATTGGCATAATTTTCTGAGTTACCTACAGAGAATTTTGCCCAGATTCGTGACAGCAAAGAAATCTGTTTCTGCGCAGTAATCCAAATCTAGTATGAACTTTTCTATCAACGACTTTACTTGGCACAACAAAACACTAAACTAAGATAAGGAGAGGTTGCTACAGTAGTAAACAACTTCCAAGACACAAAATAAAAACAAAGGTACTGTAGTAAAAACATGGGTTGTCTCCCATAAGCGCTTTTCTTTAACGCCTTTCAGCTAGGCGCAGAAAGTGTGTATCAAGTATTATCAAAGGATGGTGCATCATTATCATAAGCTCCCCCATCCGTAGTGGTACTAAGGGCTTTGTCAATTTTAGGCCTATAATAATATTTCTTTGGTTTAGGCACTTTAGAGACATACATAAACTTTTGCCCCTTACCCACATAAGCTTTCTCCTTATATTTAAGAGAAGAAAATGTCGAACCCAAGGTTCCCATAGCTTTTTCAAGTTCGCCAATCCTATCGGTTTGATCATCATGAACAACACAAGTTCCTAGGACACTAATTCTTTCATCAATTCCTCTTAAGGATTTATCAAGTTCATCAGTTTTATCAAGTAACATTTCTAACTTAGTTTCAATACTTGGAAAAAAATTTCTCTATGGTTTCCAATTTTTTCATAACATCTTCAAGAGAGATTTCAATTTTAACTTCATCAACAGGGGGTATTCCAAATAGACTCTTAATAATGCAGCTAGCTTCTAATGCAGGAGTACTTAGGAAGTTACCTTTCGCGAGACAATCAAGAACATACCTATTCCAGCCAGAGACACCAACATAAAAATTCCTGAGTAGGATAGTGGTGGAGTGTTTCTTAGTGCACCTATTATGGGCATCACTAATTCTATACCAAGCATCTCTTAAACATTCTCCCTCTCGTTGCTTAAACGTACGAACTTCAACTTCAGGATTACTCATTTTAGCAACAGTAAATAAAGTAAACTAGATAAAGTAAATGCAAGTAACTAATTTTTTTGTGTTTTTAATATAGCAAACAAAGTAGTAAATAAAGTAAAACTAGCAACTAATTTTTTTGTATTTTGATTTAGTGCAGCAAATAAAGTAGTAAATAAAACTAAGCAAGACAAAAACAAAGTAAAGAGATTGGGATATGGAGACTCCCCTTGCAGCGTGTCTTGATCTCCCCGGCAACGGCGCCAGAAAAATTGCTTGATGGCGTGTACAGCACACGTCCGTTGGGAACCCCAAGAGGAAGGTGTGATGCGTACAGCGGCAAGTTTTCCCTCAGTATGAAACCAAGGTTTATCGAACCAGTAGGAGCCAAGAAGCACGTTGAAGGTTGATGGCGGCGAGATGTAGTGCGGCGCAACACCAGGGATTCCGGCGCCAACGTGGAACCTGCACAACACAAATCAAGTACTTTGCCCCAACGAAACAGCGAGGTTGTCAATCTCACCGGCTTGCTGTAACAAAGGATTAGATGTATAGTGTGGAAGATGATTGTTTGCAGAAAACAGTAGAACAGTATTGCAGTAGATTGTATTTCAGTATAGAGAATTGGACCGGGGTCCACAGTTCACTAGAGGTGTCTCTCCCATAAGATAAACAGCATGTTGGGTGAACAAATTACAGTTGGGCAATTGACAAATAAAGAGGGCATGACCATGCACATACATATTATGATGAGTATAGTGAGATTTAATTGGGCATTACGACAAAGTACATAGACCGCTATCCAGCATGCATCTATGCCTAAAAAGTCCACCTTCAGGTTATCATCCGAACCCCTTCCAGTATTAAGTTGCTAATAACAGACAATTGCATTAAGTATTGCGCGTAATGTAATCAGTAACTACATCCTCGAACATAGCACCAATGTTTTATCCCTAGTGGCAACAGCACATCCATAATCTTAGAGATTTCTGTCACTTCCCCAGATTCACGGAGACATGAACCCACTATCGAGCATAAATACTCCCTCTTGGAGTTACAAGCATCTACTTGGCCAGAGCATCTACTAGTAACGGAGAGCATGCAAGATCATAAACAACACATAGATATAAATTGATAATCAACATAACAAGTATTCTCGATTCATCGGATCCCAACAAACACAACATATAGAATTACAGATAGATGATCTTGATCATGTTCGGCAGCTCACAAGACCCGACAATTAAGCACAATGGGGAGAAGACAACCATCTAGCTACTGCTATGGACCCATAGTCCAGGGGTAGACTACCCACACATCACTCCGGAGGCGACCATGGCGGCGTAGAGTCCTCCGGGAGATGATTCCCCTCTCCGGTAGGGTGCCGGAGGCGATCTCCTGAATCCCCCGAGATGGGATTGGCGGTCTCCTCTTCGGTCTTCTGGAAGCTTAATGGCAAAATAGGACCCTGGGCGTTGATTTCGTCCAATTCCGAGAATATTTCCTTACTAGGATTTCTGAAACCAAAAACAGCAGAAAACAGCAACTGGCACTTCGGCATCTTGTTAATAGGTTAGTTCCAGAAAATGCACGAATATGACATAAAGTGTGCATAAAACATGTAGATATCATCAATAATGTGGCATGGAACATAAGAAATTATCGATACGTCGGACACGTATCACACGGCCAGTAGCCATCCGGGGGAGCGTATGCCGGGCGAGCCGCCGGTGCTCGAGGTTGAGGAGGCTGCGGCTGTGGCGGCGGTGGAGGCGCCCAGGACTGCGGCTGTGGCGGCGGTGGAGGCGCCCAGGGCTGCGGCTGTGGCGGCGGTTGAGGCGCCCAGACATAAGGCTGTGGCAGCGGTGGAGGAGGCGCCCAGGGATAAGGCTGTGGCGGCGGTGGAGGAGGCGCCGCCGACTCCAGGAGCACCTGTCGAAGTGCTTATCCGCCGATAGGCCCGGCGGCATGACGGCGGTGGCGTAGCGGGGCAGCGGCGGCTGCACAGGCGTGTCGTACTCGGAGACGAGGACGGCGACCTTCGCCATCTCGTCGTCCGTCATGTTCTCCGGGAAGTCAAAGTTCCGGCCCTCCGCCATGGCCTGCTGCCATTCGTGGAAGACGACAGCGACGTAGTCGTCGCTGTCGTCCTTCACCTCCTCGCTATGGTACGCGAGCGCCTCGACGTAGTCGTCGTCGTACGCGGCGTAGGCTTCGTCGTCGTCGTCGTCATCGCGGTCGTGGGCGTCGTTGTGCTGCATCTGCTGACGTCACGTCGGCGCCTGTTGATGATGCGTCGGCGCCTGCTAACGACGAGCCGGCGGTGCAGGGCCGAAGGGATAATCCCTGTCGCCCATGAAGCCTGCCCTTCGTCTCCTGTCCGTCTCCGTGGACAGGTACGTACGCCAAAGCTCCGAGTCGATGGCGTACGCCGGATCGGCGCGGAGGTCCGCCGGCAGATACCGCCTCCTGCGCCGGATCTCCGCGGTCCGATCAGGCTCACGCGCAGGTACTGGAGGGATGGGCATCCAGCGGCAGCTGAGCCGCCAGCCGCCAGGCAGCTGCACGCCGGACCAGGCGTCGTCGCACGGCATCCATTTTCCGTGCATGAGCCTCCCCACCGTGACGGAGAGCGGGATCTTCTTGGTGCCGCTGCCGGAGGCCTCGAAGTTATTTTTCTTCCCCATGACACTACGGCGGTGGTGGTGCAAGTGGAGGTGTGGTGTGGGCGAAGGAGTGACGCGGCCGGTGGACTTTTAAGGGCGGCCGCGCGCGGGATACGATGCCATTGAAGGCGGCGTAGAAGCCCAGCAGCCGCCCGCCAGTGCGCGTGCAGAACAGGCAGCCGCACCATTGATGGCGAAGGCTGCGGCGCAGAAGCGGAAGCGCTGACCGCCGAAGCGGTGCCCTCGGTGCAGACTCGCTGCCAGGCGGGCCCGGTGGAGACGCGAGCGGACACTTCGCGCGTCCGCGCAGCATCCGCAGAGACGCAAACCTGGCGCCCCCGCGGACGGCCCGGTCACTTTGCGTCGTGCCGCTGGAGAGGGTGCCAGACGCATTTTCGGTCAAAGCGGACGCAAACGGTCGCTCAGCGTCCATTTGCTTCGCACCGCTGGAGATGCCCTAACAGCAAAGGGCTTCCAAGGCCAAATTCAGTCATGCTCGCGAGGTCTATGGAGCATATCACTTGCTCCGCATCGTCCGGCACTTGCCCAGCTGTCAGCCTCTTGCATTAGTTGTCAACTGATGGCACAGAAAGGCAACTATTAGTGATGCATCATGTCTTTTTTTGGTGTGGTGTTGATTAGTTTAATCTTCCAATGATCATCTGAAGTGACATCTTAAGTGGAGAGAAGAGAACTTTACAGGGAAAGCTGGTTAACAAACCAAAGTCCTTCCTATAAGAGTGGTTTGTTTCTTTAAATGTGTGGAACAGAAGAACCTATGCAGCTTAATGCATACAAGCATGCCTAGAAATTGCACAAAATAAGCGGAGAACATACATAGCTACCACCACTGCGACTCCACAATTATAATGGGAAACTGATTGTGAAATACGAAAATATTAGATTACCAGTATTTGACATTCAGTGTTAGATCAGCTTTTAAGCACTGTGAGAACTTCATCAATACCACCATCGATCCCTTGCTAGCTCAGCACATAGACCTGTAACAGAAATCACATGGTTTTCGACAACAGAAATGCAACTTCAAGACAAGGGGGCGGACAAAATATACTTGTTCTGATAATCATATCATGGAATCACCTAAATTACCCAACAAACTGTATCACTAGATGTGTCCCTGAAAATGTTACATGCCTATTTTCTCAAGTTAAACCACCACTACTGTACTAAAATCACGAGATCTTCCAAAAATACTTCCTGTATTCCCCTAAATAACAAAAGAAAACAGTGTGAACGCTATATATCCTTTGAAATAAGATCCTCAAATCGCAGTAATTCAGAATGCACCCCCACAGGTTCATTCAATGAATTATCCTGCAGAAACACTGGGAGGGTGCAAGCTTTTTGGAGGCCAATGCGTGGTGGTTTTTTTTCCGAAATGGGGGAAATATCGCCCCAGCTTCTGCATCCAAGAGATGCACACGGCTTTTTTTATTAGATTATTCACAACACCTTACAAAAGCAATACAAAAGATCAAACTCGAAGCCACCTCGCTAAACCTACAGAGGGATGAAGGGGGTGACAATTCACCAACTCACATCAACCAAAAACCAAATGCCTTCCAAGGCCGCCCAATAGCAGATGAGAAGCACATCCAGTCAAGCAGACTTCCAGCATACGCCAACGCCTATGCCATAGAAGTTGCTACCGCCGTCTTCCTCGACTCCATCTTCAAGAAAGATCATCGCATTGACCATGCCAGGCCTGCCATCGATGCCGCCACAGCGCCAGACGACTCCACCATCATGCGTGAGTCCATCACACTGCTTCCATCCCGAGACACCACTGCACCATGCCGCGGCGACTCGACGACGGCGACACAGCGAAAGCACACCGCTCCACCTCAGCACCACCGCCATATGTTGTCTGCTACAAAAAACGATGCCCCCAATAGGGAGAACGGCGTTGCGCGCCGCCATCGTCCGATCCGGGAGACCCGGGTCTAGGATTTCCCCCGGAGCAGCCCAGGCGAAGAAACACAGACTGCAGAGACAATGCCTTCAACAAGGTAACGACGAAACACGCCACCATCATCCGCCATGATCGAAGTCCGACCGGCAACAATGTGTGGTGGTTGGGTTCCAAGAAACCAGCAACAACACACTGATCGCTGATTGTGATGCAATGCATTTAATTAGTTAACTAACTGCCGCCACGGCGCCGGCCACGGGGTCCACGCAGGGGCAGCACCTGCCCGTGGTCACGGAGCTGCATGCCACGATGGCTACGCCGCAGCACGCGGCTTCGACGTCTTCTCTGCAGCTGGCCGCGGTGGAACGGCTGGAGCCGCCCGAGTCGCGTGGGGCTGACGCGGACCTCGAGGAGGTGCCTCATGCGCCTTTAGCTCTGACCTCTCGGGCAGCCGGGCTGCTCGGGTCACCAGCGCCGCCTCCACGGGCGGAGGAGGCCTCTGCGTCCACGCCATCTTCGCCTTTGGACAGGGGCTCGCCGCGGTTTGGCTCGGTACAGGGGGCTTCACCGACATCTTCCCCTATAGCGCTGGCCTCTGCGACCGTTTCGACGGTTTCTTCCCCGCGTTCGGCTTCACCTTCGCCGGTCTCCACCTTGCAGCAGCCTCCTCCCGCTGTCCCTCCTCCTGTCGTTCAGCCGACGGTGAGGCGGAGTGGGAGGTACGCGCTTGCGGAGGATGGGTCGGGGGCGACGGACGAGGACGTCATGCAGCGAGCCATGTGACGCAAGGCGGAGATAAACCTCGACACGGCTGGTACGAAACAACCTTCCAAGTCATTTACTTCTTTTTCAGATTCACGTATTTCTTCTAATTTGAGTAGTCTCGGGGTCTCATTGGGTAATACATCTGATGAGATCTCAGTTTCGGCTAATGTGTTGAGACAGACGGAACTTGACCGTTTAACGGTTGTTCCGAACGTCTCCACTGGGCTTGAAACTTCCGTGATAGACGATGATGAAGAGGATGACATCCTAGATGGTCAGCTTCTCTCGACTATCATTGGTAATATCTCAGAAGTTGACTTAGAACACTCGGAGCTTAGTTCAGTCTATGATCTAAAAGCTTCAGCACGAGGTTCTCGGTCTTCTCCTGGAAAGAAGTCTCGTAGATATTGCAAGAGTTCTAAATCTAAAATAGTTTCTCAATGAATGGCATGTTTCGGAATAGCAGAGGTCTTGGTGACTTGGCTAAGCATTCTCACATTGCCGACGGTTGTAGAGATTATGATTTAGATTTTCTTGCAATATCAGAGACGGGTAGGCGGAATTTCTCACAGAGTTTCCTCGACCGTTTATCAGGCGGGATTAACTTTCAGTGGTTTTCTCGCCCGCCTCGTGGTAGGTCTGGTGGTATTTTACTTGGCGTCCGCATAGACACAATGACTGTTATAGCTAATTCTGAAGGAGAGTATCACATTAAACTCGACATTCAGAATAAGGCTGACGGTTTTATATGGAGTCTGGTTGCCATGTATGGTGCTGCCCAAGACGCTTTTAAGGCTGACTTTTTACGTGAGTTGGTAAATCTTACTAAAGATAATCCCTATCCGATTTTGATCGGTGGAGATTTTAATTTATTAAGATTTCCTCATGAAAAAAGTAAAGGTCTTTTTTATGGACATTGGCCTTTCTTGTTTAATGCTGTCATTGATAGCCTTGACTTAAGAGAGGTGTTTATGTCCGGTCGACAGTTTACTTGGGCCAACAACTTGCCTGAACCCACATACGAAAAGCTAGATCGCGTGTTGATGGATACCGAATGGGAAGATAAATACCCTATGGTGTCTGTCCGTGCACTAGAACGTATTGAAAAATTGTCTGACCATGCTCCTATCCTACTAACCACTGGTAATCCCCGACCTGTTTGTAAGCGGCCTTTCAAATTTGAACTTGGCTGGCTACAGAGAGATGGGTTTCATGAGATGGTTAAGAAGGTTTGGGAAAGGCCAGTTGGCGGTAGCACTCCCATTTTGAGATGGAATAATAAGATGCGCGCAATGCGCAGACATCTCTCTGGTTGGGCTACCCATATGACTGGCATTCTTAAGAAAGAGAAGGCTCGCTTATCAAATTTGATTGATGAGCTAGAGGCGGTTGCTGAGGTGAGACCGTTGTCTCCGCATGAGATTGAACTTAAAAATCAGTCCAATGCGCAGATGGCGAGTCTCCTTCGCGAAGAGGAGCTCAAATGGTATCAACGTTCCAAAGCCCAATTCATTTTGGAAGGAGACTCAAATACGCGATATTTCCATGGTATAGCCAATGGGAGACATCGAAAAAAATGTATTCACTCTCTTACTCAAGATGAAGGGTTGATTGAAGGCCATGAGCAACTCAAATCTTACATTACTAATTATTATAAAGGCTTGTTTGGTCCTGCAGATGAAAGTTCATTTTCTCTAAATGAGGACTTAACAGCCGATATACCCCAAGTTTCTGTTGAAGAAAATGGCTTACTAACTGCACCTTATTCTGAGGAAGAAGTGCAGAAGGCTATTTTCCAAATGGAATGCAACAAAGCACCGGGTCCCGATGGTTTTCCAGCGGAGTTTTATCAAACTTTCTGGGATACAATTAAAGCGGATCTTCTAGATTTGTTCAGTGCTCTGCATATTGGACAACTAGAACTATTTCGTCTAAATTTTGGTGAAGTTATCTTGTTACCGAAAGTTAATGAGGCAGAAAGGATTCAACAATATAGACCTATTTGCCTCTTAAACGTAAGTTTCAAGATTTTCACGAAAGTGGCCACCATTAGACTTAATACGGTTGCGGATCATGTCGTTCAGCCATCACAAACTGCTTTCATGCAAGGAAGAAATATCCTTGATGGAGTGGCGGTTTTGCATGAGACAGTACATGAGATGCATACTAAGAAATTAAATGGGGTTATTTTAAAATTAGATTTTGAAAAGGCATATGACAAGGTCAAATGGTCTTTTCTTCAACAGACACTCAGGATGAAAGGTTTTTCTCCTGAATGGCGCGCTTTAATAAATGATTTTGTGTATGGAGGTAGTGTGGCTATTCGGGTTAATGATGACACCGACCATTATTTCCAAACACGAAAAGGGTTACACCAAGGGGATCCGTTATCACCAATGTTATTCAACATTGTGGCGGATATGCTGGCTATACTCATTGAGCGGGCCAAGTCTGATGGTCAGATTGAAGGTGTGATTCCACATCTGGTTGATGGTGGTTTATCTATCATTCAATATGCCGACGATACAATTCTGCTTATGGATCATGATCTCGAAAAAGCTCACAACCTGAAATTAATTTTGGCGGCTTTTGAGCGGTTGTCTGGTTTGAAAATAAATTTCCATAAAAGTGAATTGTTCTGTTTCGGTGATGCCCAAGATGATACAGCTCTTTACACAGAGTTGTTTGGTTGTGGGCAAGGCCAATTTCCCATTCGCTATTTGGGTATTCCGATTCATTATCGGAGACTTACGATAGCTGAATGGAAAATAGTTGAAGAAAGATTACAGAAGCGCCTTAGTAGTTGGAAAGGTAAATTACTGTCCCTGGGAGGAAGATTGGTACTCATTAATTCGGTACTGACAAATATGGTACTGTATATGTTATCATTCTTCCTATTGCCAAAAGGAATTCTGCATAAACTCGATTATTATCGATCCAGATTCTTTTGGCAAGGGGACAGTGAGAAAAAGAAATATCGACTGGTTAAATGGAGTATAGTTTGTAGTCCCAAAGATCAAGGTGGGCTTGGAGTTCATGACCTGGAGGTCAAGAATTCAGCTCTGCTGGGTAAATGGCTTTTTAAGCTCCTTACCGAGGATGGGATTTGGCAAACTATTCTTCGGAGAAAATATATCGGCTCCAAGACTTTATCTCAAGTGGTTTGGAAACCAGGGGATTCACATTTTTGGGCTGGTCTAATGGCGACAAAAAATGTCTTTTTTCGTCATGGAACTTTCTCAATTAAGAATGGAACACAGATACGGTTCTGGGAAGATGCTTGGTTAGACAATGCACCTCTAAGTGAACAGTATCCTGCGTTGTATAGCATCGTTCATCGCAAAGGAGATACCATCGCTACAGTAATGGCTACCTCTCCACCGAATGTGACGTTCAGACGAGTTTTGCTAGGACAGAGGCTATTGGCATGGAATACCTTAATTCAAAGGCTGGGCGATATTAATCTATCACCTGGTCCAGATGAATTTCGGTGGAACCTACATGTAGATGGCTCTTTCTCGGTCAAATCTTTATACAATGCCATACTTCATTCTGATTTACCAGTTGATAATAATAAGAAAATTTGGAAGATGAAGATACCATTAAAAATAAAAATATTTGGATGGTATCTTCGTCGAGGTGTCATCCTCACCAAAGACAATCTTGTTAAGCGGAATTGGCAAGGAAGTAAGCGATGTGTTTTTTGTCATCATGATGAATCTATTAAACACCTCTTCTTCCAGTGCCAGTTCGCGAGATCTATTTGGTCGGTCATCCAAGTAGCATCTACCTTGTATCCTCCGACTAGTGTGGCCAATGTCTTTGGCAATTGGCTTCATGGTATAGATTCAAGGTTCAAGTTGCTTCTTAGGGTGGGGGCGCTAGCAGTTATCTGGGCGCTGTGGCTGAGTAGGAATGACAAGATTTTTAATGATAAAAATTGCTCTTTGTTGCAGGTCATCTACAGATGTACAGGTATTCTCCGTTTGTGGTTACCTCTTCAGCGCATGGAGAACCGCGACCTATTTACGGAGGTCTGTACACGGTTGGAGGCTACGACGAGGGATACTTTTTCCCTACATGGGTGGCAGCATAGTCTACGGATTGAAGCCCCTCCCACACCTTAGGCGTTATATGATTCATCATTCCGATATGTATTCCGCCTAGTTT
Source organism: Lolium perenne (assembly GCF_019359855.2). Lineage (NCBI taxonomy): Eukaryota > Viridiplantae > Streptophyta > Magnoliopsida > Poales > Poaceae > Lolium > Lolium perenne. The sequence goes on from NC_067244.2 coordinate 14,151,043, forward strand.
GCTTTTTGTTTGACATCTTTTCTGGACGTAAAGACTCATAAACGGCTGTGTGCATCCTGGTTATGCAGAGGCTGGATGTAATTGCTTATTATAAGTAATAAAGCATCCTTTATCGAAAAACTGGTGAGCAGGTTCACTTGTTGATCAACTTTCATGACGGCGATGTTCTGCAGGAATCATCAGTGCTTTAAACAAGAGAACAAATTAAGCTTTGCTTGCTCCAGGCACCCAGGACAATGGTGGTAATTGGTTCGACGGCCATAGGTAGTACATTGGTTAGGTTCTTATAATCAGTAAGTGCGTGTGGACGGTGCTAACAAAACTATCTCTGTACCTCTTGTTACTTAGTGCCGGTACGCGCAAATATATGCTATTATTGAATTAGTGGCACCCATCGCACCTTTAACCCAGAGATGAGGCGCTACCATGCATGTAAGCTCACCTTGTCAGACAGAAGGCATGCAATGCAATAGTGTGACCCCGTAACTGGAGTTTTGTGATATAAGATGTCAAATGTTGAGTTATGTGAAACTATAGCGAATTATTTGGAGTTTTGTGATTGTTGTAGAAAAATATGGGAGATCTATGAAAGTTACTCTCTCGTGTTTTGAGGAACGAGTCGGAGCACTGCAGATCCATTCAACGACAAGTCCATCTTTATACCTGCACAATGTGATGAAACATGTGAGCCGAACATGTAAGCCGAAGTTCCAATTGCATAAACCCATAGCATCATCTTATCTTCATTTAATCCTACTGTATAGCTAACGACAGTAGTTTGCTTGGATTGTCACATGGGTCAAAGTCGCATGCAAACAGATTGGGAAAAATAAATTATGTCAGCGAGCTGGTCAGTAAATAACAGTATTTATTACTTAAGCATATCTGCGTATGCATTTGAGTAGAACAATAACAAAGTAAGCTTTTCAATCGGCTGATGCAAAATGCAAGTAGCATGGTGAAGGCTGTACCCATTATGGATGTCTTTTTTTAAGGTTTAGCAAAGAGCATGGTTAGTGAAGCTACAACTGAGTAGTGAGTACAACAACATCATGAAAACTATATTTCCAAATCAAGAAAACAACAACGATATATAAAATGGTCAGCCTGAAGGCACGAATAGGGCACTTTCTTTCAAAGTAGCACTTTCGCAAGAAATAATTTCTGCAGTATATCTTTACTATTAAATTGCAATAGGTGACTGCCTGGTGTCACAAACGGGCCAAAGTTTTTTCTCTAAACCCAACATCTTCTGAAAATTCTAGGCCCAATATCTCTAAATATGGATCTATTCTGTGGCACCTTATCTAATCTGTATCTATATCTCTACTATTAAATTTGGATCGGTCTGGTACGTCCTACGTCAACCTGAGATAAAACCACGATCAAAGATCCCAGCTTGCGCTGTGCCGCCGATCCAGCTACCGTCGCACTACGCCGCGTCGCCGCCCATCCCAGTCGCCTCAAGCAGCAACCATGCGCGGCAGGGACAGGAGTCGAGGTTGCGGACTGGGTCACCGTCGAGCGTGCCTTGGGCAGCCGCCTAGTGCCGGCTCGGTCGTCATCGAGCTCCTCCAGTCCTCCTTCACCTGCCATCCGACCGGTGCTGCCGACGCCCGATGGGTTCAATTTCTTTGCGCCTCCGTCCTACGATATAAGCCCCTACTGCTCTCTGCTCCCTATTTGTTTCCCTGCTCGTCGTCATGCTGTACTGAGCCGTCCTAAACCATGTTTAGCGACGGAGCCAGATTTCTCTGCTGTTTTACATTGTTGTGACGCTGTTTGCTCACTCCTCTAAGGGCTGCTCCAGCGCTTCTCTGTTCCAGTTCTTAAACCGAATATCAGCATAGTCCATTTTGAAGAAAAATAAAAGCATATGAGAAGTTAGTCGTTTCCCTGTGTCCTTGACGATATTTTAGATGCACTCTGTTCTACTGTTCTGATTTTACATCCTAGCTTGAACTACTTTATATATTTTCTGGTTGTGTGTAATCCTACAGTGGAGTGTGGGCTTTTCTGGCGTATTTTAGACCTGCATGTGAATAAGAGTTGGAAGGATTCGATGTCCAGTATGCCATGTATATTAACACAGTTCTCTGAAACTGTACCTAAGTACAATACAGCTTCTGAAATTTCTATGAAGTTCCTTTATTTCATCTAGTACTCATATTGATAATTCACATATTCATAACTCTACTGTCATTGCGATAATGGAGGATTAAATTTGAGATAACTAAACTTATTACCCATGGTCTACAACACAAACAGTTTAGAAATATGATGCTTAAGTTGTACTCCCTTTGTTTCTATGAATAAAACGCATACCCATTTTAAGATGAACTTTGTGTGAATAAATTGGACAAGAATATCTTGATTATTATAGAATCTTATTTGAATACACTTTCTAATAATACCAATTTTATATCAAATATTTCATTATAAATAGTTTAGTCTTTGTTGAAGATAAAACATAAAAAATAAAGATGCCTTATTCATTGAAATGGAGGGAGTATAACTATAGTTTAAAAATGAATTATTTTGAGCCAAGGCGATTTAGGTTCTCGATCCAGTACGACCCTGTCCATCTAGCCACACGGTGTTGATACATCTGTACTCTACAATCGATTGGGATGTTCTGCTGATTCACATTTGCGCCTTTTCATACCAAGAGCATGAGAAACTGAGTTATGTTTCCTGTTCTTGTGAATTAAAAATAGTCAATTTAGTTTTACAGACCTTTATTAAAAATGCTACTCCAATAACATCTTCATCGATAGTGGCTTTTCTACATGAATTGTTCCGCAGTCCGTCAAGTAGTCCCTTTATTCTGTCGACATCATGCAACATTGTTTTCCCCCTCATCTACCATTTATGCGGGGAACCGAAGAATGAAAGTAATTGGGCATAAATATTCAGCCAAGACATAGGTTCGGGTCAAATGTGATCGATCAATTGAGTTACTAGCTAGCTTAATACATCACAGGTTCATTCGTAAATAGCTTTGCATCTACCACGCTTCTCGTGTGAAACCACTCACCCCGCCTTACTCATAGAGTAATTTTGTAGTGGGTTAGATCAAATAATTGGTTCAGAAAAAATGTGTGATGCTCAAATGGATAGTGTTTTTCCATTAGAGTAAAAAAATGATTTATGCACGACGACCTCATTATTTTTGATAGCCATGATGTATATACAAAGATGATTAGAATGTTAGTGGTCAGGTTTTCTTTTACTTTTCTGAGGTCGTTGTATGAAGTGATAGGTAAGAAAATTAAAATATGGGAGAAAGCCAACATACATCTAAAACTATGATAGAACCAAAGTAAAAGTTTACTTCAAACTCAAGATTTTCACATTATTTTAGACACGTTGCAACGCACGTGCATTTTGCTAGTATAAGATAAATTCTGAACAGTGCATCTGTTAAAAGTTATTTTACATATAATTTGTTACTCAACAAATGCAACATGATGCACACGGTAAGGCTGAAAGACTTTTTTTTTCTGATATAGCACCACAATGCCCTTCAAGATCTTCTCTTTAGCCCTCGGACTCCTGATGGTAGCTTTCTATCGATTTTGACATGGTGTTTTGGATAACAAAGCGAATGGTGAAATATCAGATTAAACGTCAAAGCTCCCAAACAATGTGCATATGTATATGCTGACATTGCCTGAAAATGTGCACCACGTCAGGATTATCAATCCCCAAGCCAAAGGCTATTGGTAGCACATAAAACTTTGACCACCCCTCTGTGCCACTTTCCTTGACACTCATTCGTGGACAAGCCACTAAGCAAGCATGGTAATGAGTGATAGGAATACACAACATGTATTATCAGGGGGCTAAAGGCCACAATATATAGTACATGTACAGGCGCAAATATGCAGGAAGCCCCCTAACATAACTATAATATACAAATATATACTCTAACACCCCCCCCCCCCCGCAAACTCATGGTGGGTCCACAACATTGAGTTTGGAGAGTAAGAAGTCATGCTGCGCTCGAGTTTGTGCCTTTGTAAACAAATCCGCCAACTGCAAATCTGAAGGCACATAATGAACCGCAACAACCTCATCCTGCACCTGAGCACGTGTATAAAAAGCGTCAACACCAATATACTTGGTCAGCTCATGCTTGACCGGATCACGTGCAATACTGATAGCACCTGTACTGTCAGAAAAAAGGGGAGTGGGTGTCGTAACAGAGACCCCAAAATCTGCAAGCAACCACCGTAACCAGGTCACCTCAGCAATCAACAAAGCCATAGCCCGCAACTCGGCCTCAACACTCGAACGGGAAACCGCTACCTGTTTCTTCGTCTTCCAAGCAACAAGCGAACCACCAAGAAACACACAGTAAGCAGAAAGTGAACGACGATCCGTAGGATCACTCGCCCACGTAGCATCCAAGTAGCACTGGAGCTGCAGAGAGCTGGAACTAGGAAAGAAGAGGCGACGAGTAATCGTGCCACAAAGATAACGGAGAACACGGAGGAGATGACTGTAGTGAACGGTCGTGAGAGCTGAGACAAACTGACTCAGAATATGAACAGGATAAGAAATATCTGGACGGGTGACAGCAAGATAAACAAGACTCCCAACAAGATGGCGATAACGAGTGGGATCAGGAAGAGGATCACCATCAGTAGGACGAAGCTTAACATTAAGCTCCATAGGAGTATCAACCGTGCGCTCATCCTCAAGAGCAGCACGAGAAAGAAGATCCTGAATGTACTTTTCCTGAGAGATAGAAAAGCCATCAGAAGTGGAAGAAACCTCAATCCCAAGAAAATAGCGAAGAGGACCAAGATTAGTCATAAGAAACTGATCATGAAGACGAGCCTTGACAAAGGCAATATACTTAGGATCATCACCAGTAATGATCATATCATCAACATAGAGAAGAAGAGTGCGTCCACGAGGAGAAGTGTGAACGAAAAGTGCCGGAACATGAAAACTAGGAGAGAAACCAGCAGCAGTCGCCACAGAGGCAAAGCGCTCAAACCAGGCACGAGGGGCCTGTTTCAGGCCATAGAGAGAACGTCGAATGCGACAAACCATCCCATCGGGGACAGAATACCCAGGAGGAGGCTGCATGTAAACCTCCTCACTCAACTCGCCATTAAGAAAAGCGTTCTGAACATCAAGCTGGGACACAGACCAGCGTCGAACAGAAGCAACAACAAGATGAGTACGCACAGTGGTCATATGAGCCACAGGGGCAAAAGTCTCATCATAGTCACAGCCGTGCTCCTGCTGAAAGCCACAAGCCACAAGACGCGCTTTATAGCGCTCAAGAGATCCATCAGAGCGGGTCTTAATTTTATAGACCCACTTACACGTGATGGGACGAACACCAGAAGGGGGGGGAACAAGATCCCAGGTGCCAGTGTGCTCAAGCGCAGCGATCTCCTCAGCCATGGCAAGCTGCCATTCAGGATGACGCTCGGCATCCCCCCATACGAAGTCGGCTCGGAGGCGACAGAGAGACCATACTGACTAGGAGAGTAACGGTTTGGAGCACGACACTGACGAACAGGCCGTGAAGAGGGAAGCTCATCGGCGGAAGACGACTCATCAGAAGAGGAGGAAGAAGGAACAACATCGGAAGAATCCGAAGCCGGAGAACGAGGAGTACTAGGGGAACTGGACGGAGGAGAGGATGGCGCTGAAGTCGAAGGGAGCGCATCAGAACTAGGAGGGGAGGAGAAGGGACAGCAGGGGGTGCATCCGGAAAAAGAAGAAAAGAGATATCATCCACCTAGTAAGTACCCGAGGTGGGGCGAGGATAGAAGGGACGCGTCTCATCAAACGTGATGTCACGAGAGATGCACATCCGACGACCAACAGGGTCCCAACAACGATAGCCTTTATGCTCATCACTGTATCCGAGAAAAACACACTCAACAGACTAAGCGGACAGTTTGGTGCGTTCGCGAGGAGGGATAAGAACATAGCAAACGCACCCAAATGAACGAAGAGTCGAGTAATCTAGAGAGCGACCAGAAAGACGATCGAGAGAAATGCCACCTTGAAGGGCAGTAGAAGGCTGAATGTTAATGAGGTAAGTCGATGTAGCGACAACCTCAGTCCAGAAATGCGGCGGAATAGAGGAAGAAATCATGATAGCATGGGTAGTCTCAAGAATATGACGATGCTTACGCTCGGCGACACCATTTTGAGCATGGGCGCCGGGACACGAGAATTGGGCAAGGGTGCCCTGCTCAGCAAGAACACCACGCAGGTGCTGGGAGATATACTCTCCTGCAGAATCAGCACGAAACACACGAATAGGCGTGGAATACTGAGTACGAACCATGGCTGCAAAACGCTGATAAATAGAGAGCACCTCACTGCGAGAGCGCATTAGAAACAACAAGGTGTACCGCGAAAAATCATCAATAAACAAAATATAGTATCGATGACCTCCTTTCGAAGGAAAGGGAGCTGGTCCCCAAACATTCGAATGAACTAAATCAAAAGGTCGCTGAGATACAGACGCACTAGTAGGATAGGGAAGCTGAATCTGTTTGCCTAACCTACAACCCTGACACGAATGCAAAGACACATCTCCTGAGACTGACCCCAGAAGACCACTACGAACTAATGACGATAAACGGGAGCCACAGAGGTGATCCAGCCGATGATGCCACTGCTGAAAAGATCCAGTGACAGAAGCAGCAACCGCAGGAGAACTGGCAGATGAAGTGTCAGCAGAAGGAACGCGAAGCCAGTCTAACTCCCAGAGCCCCGGGGACTCAAGGCTGCGAGGGCCAGCTCCAACCAGGGCCTGTGTACGGCGGTCCTGAACAGCACAAGAATCAGTGTCAAGTATGACACGACAACCATAATCCATAAGCTGACTAGCAGAAAACAGGTTCATCTTAAGACTAGGAACATGAGAAACATCAGGAACAGGGAAAGAGGAAGTAGAAAGGGTGCCTTGACTGGAAACAGGAAGAGAGGTACCATCAGCCGTGATAACACGAACAGGAGAAACAAGAGAGTGAAGAGCAGAAAGAATAGAAGACGCAGATGTCATATGAAAAGAAGCTCCAGAATCCAGATACCACGGGGATGACGTACCTGACTGTGTGGAAGGTGGTGGTCGCGCGGTGCCAGAAGAGCCAGGCACAGAACCAGCAGTACCCGTCGAGGAAGAGCCTGTACTAGCGAGCAGACCACGAAGACCACGGATAATGTCCTGATCAGATAGTGCAACAACAGAAGATCCTGAAGAACCAACCTGACGCCGAGTATGCTGCGGCGGGCGTAAGCTGGGATCCCTCTGCCAGCAAGTAGAGATAGTGTGGCCAGTCCTGCCACAGTAGGTGCAAGGAGATGATGTTGAACCACGAGGCTGCTGGGGCTAACGCTAACCCTGGAATGGAGGAGTAGGAAGTATCGGTTGTGTCAGAGGCCGCAACGAAGCCGGCGGCATAGGAGGTCCACGAGCAGACGACACATGAGGGCCACGAGCAGCAAGAACAGAGGGAACCTCAAGAAGACCAGCACCACGAAGACGAGTCTCCTTAGCACGAAGCTCAGCAAGTACCTCAGAGAGCGGAACACGACCATGGGCAAGCAGTTGGGCCCGGCGCGGCTCAAACTCCTTACGGAGCCGCGGCAAGAACTCAAAAACGCGCTGAAACTCCAGATCCGCGCGCACAGTCAGACAGCAGGGACAGGTGGCACACACAACTGTACGGAGAGAATCAAGCTGACGCCAAATAGCAGCACTCTGAGTGTAGAACTCCTCAATAGTAGAATCACTCTGCTGAAGGGCATGCTCCTGGCGGACCACGGATAGGTAGAGAGCATCCCCAGATGGCTGATAGCGCTGACGAAGAAAAGCCCACTGAGCAGCAGCAGTGGGAAGACCCATAAACTCAGCCGCATACTGAGGCAGAACACTGGAGGTAAGAACAGCAGCAGCACGAGCATCCTCATCTATCCACTGAGTGTACTCGGTCAGATCCAGCCGGTAAGTCGCAACGGCAGTAGAGTGGTCCTGGACCTTCCGGTCATAATCAGCCAGAGCAGTGTCATCAGCACTCTTGGCTGCATCCTTATCCGCCTGAGTAGCATCAGGGGCAAGGGCAACAGGTGGCGGTGCAACACGCACCGTAGGAGCAACGGGGCGCAACGGACAGGAGACCTCGCCAGAGAGCACACCCCAAAGACGAAGACCGTGCATGTGGACGCGCATGAAGGCAGCGAAATCAGGGTAATTCGCGCCATCAAAGATCACCGGGCAGCGAGGGATCGCAACATAGCCCGAGGAAGACATAGCTCTTTCTCTTTTTTTCTTTTTTTTCGCTTTTTTTTTCACTTCAGATGGAAGTCAACTGCACGGCCACGGGCCAGAGAAATCGATCTCAGCACGCGCGGGATCGGGCAGAGAGCACGCGGCCGGCGGGGCGAGCGAGATCCACGCGCGCGCGCGGGCGAAATCGTCTGCACGGCGGAAGAGAGCGGGCGAGCGGGCGGACGTCGCAGGGGCGAGATCCACGCGCGCGGGCGGGCGAAATCGCCGGGCGGGCGGGCGAAATCGGAGGAGCAGACAGGGTCCACGCGCGCTGAGCCAAATCGGAGGAGCAGTGTCCGCGCGATGGTGGCGTTGAGGCGACGGAGCGTCCGCGTGGCCGACCGGGCGAGCGAGACCTCGTGGGAGCGGGCGGCCTGCCGAATCGACGAGGCGACGGGGCGACGGGGCGAGGACGAATTCGACGAGACCTCGTGGGGCGACGGGGCGACGGGGCGAGGACGATCCAGAAAAGAATAGCGGCCAGATCGGAACTGGCAACGGAGACCGGGGCGAGGTGGCGGCTGTGACGAGAAGAAAAGAGGAGCTAAACCCTGGTAGCATGATAGGAATACACAGCATGTAATACCAGGGGGCCAAAGGCACAATATATAGTACATGTACAGACGCAAATATGCAGGAAGCCCCCTAACATATGGAGAAACTACAATATACAGATATATACTCTAACAATGAGCATATTTTCCATGGTTCGAGCTTGCCGGGGGGTCGAGCCTGCCGGCTCAGTCAACCGTGCTACTGAAGGTGGAACACTGGGTTTCTCCCTAGTGTGCGAAGATGTCCTGGTTGGTGAGCTTTTCTGAATTTTGGCATAAATTAGTAATTTATCCAGAAGTACCTTATTTGCATGCCGAGAAAGAAATTTTATCTTCCATTGAGGAATAGGTACACATATTTGTAAAAGAAATCAATAATTAACAAGACATGTATTACAACCTCAAAGTATTTTTTGACCAAACGGAAACACATTGATTTAGTTGCTAAAGTAGAGGTGAGATGTGCATCATCAGAATAACCATGGAGAGCCTCAGAGTAGCATGCAACCAATAACATACTTCAATGTGAGCCAACAGTTGATTTGCTTAGCCCTACATGATAGTAATGGTGGTCTCTAGTTTGAAGTGGTTTTCTAATTCTAATTACTCCCTCCATCCTAACAATATTTAGTGTCTAGATACATCCAAATTCAGACAAATCTAAGACATCTTTCATGAGATGGAGGGAGTATATATCTTGAAACTACTTCCTACTAATTCGAATTTTTTAAGCGCTCAGAAGCTTACAACCATAGTGCAATTTACTTATCTATAGATAGCACTAGAAAAACAGACCTGTACATGCTGGTTGGATCACAGATAATTAAGCGCCCTTGAACAAAATGAAACCAATAGTCCTTAACGCTGTGCTGATGCAGTAATGCTACGCTGCAGCACATAAAGTGGTCAGAATCTAACTCGATAATTCATATGGCCATATATGTTTGGAAAAATAATATGCACATCAAACCAAATTCTTTACCTCAGTAACAAAGCATCTACCTGAAGTCCTGGATGAGCCAGAAGATGACATCAGGTTCTCAGTTCATAAGCAGAACATTTTAGTTCAAAAAGGACTTCACTCCGCAAGCAAACATTCAAGCTGAAATTTTTAGATAAAGGAGCAATAGCCCCAGCCTCTGCATCAGTTGATGCACACGGCCCTTTATTAAAGATCACGAAGTATCAAGTACGAGAACAAAAGTATGAAAAGAGAAATTACAATCATGAATCCGACAAGGTTGCAACATGAATCAACCAGCAGAAACAACGACATCTAAATAGGCTAGCCATACTCTATCCTATTACTGTGTCGCCATCCAATAGCCCGGTAATAGAAATCCTCGCGTAACCATCAGCAGCTGTTGCAGCCAGTATCCATATCCTTGCGCTGATCCTCCGGTAGCAGGAAAGCCCATAACTGTATCCAATGCACAGCTCGATGAATAACCTGCCAAAAGTTAGTGCCCTTCAGATTAGTAAAAATCATATCATTTCTAGTATTCCATATTGCCCAGCATATAGCAGATATACCAGTCCTAATTTTATTCTTATCTTTCTTCGGAACTCCATACAACCAGTTCCCAAACATATTATTGATACTCATTGGTGGCGGAATGTTATAAGCAAAGTAAATCATCCTCCAAATGATAGTAGTAAAAGGACATGCAAGGAACAAATGCTCAACAGTTTTATTTGCATCACAGAAGCAACATTTTTGAGACCCTATCCATCTAGGTTTTGCCAAATTATCCTTGGTAAGTAAAACCTTGTTGTTAAGAAACCACATGAACATCTTAATCTTTAAAGGAATTTTCAGTTTCCATAAATATTTACGCAGAAATCTAGTACGACCATTCATATAATCAAGATACATAGATTTAACTGTGAACAGTCCCGAATCTGTAAGCTTCCATACAAACTTATCAGGTTCATCGGTAAGGTTGATGGTAATTAGTCGTTGACACAAATGCAACCACTCAGTATATTTATGAACATTTAGGCCTCTCCTGAATGTAATATTCAACGGAATTTGAGCCAACACTGTAGATACCAAAACATCTCTATGTTGAACTATATTATAAAGAGAGGGATATTGTTGTGCTAAAGGTACATCCCCTAGCTAGACATCTTCCCAAAAACGTACGAAGCAGCCATCACCAACTTTGAAAAACCCTTTACTAAAAAAATCAGATTTCACTTTCATAAGACCTTTCCAAAAAGGTGAATCTGTAGGTTTATCCTCCACTTGCACTAAAGTTTTAGAATGTAGATACTTGTTATGAAGAATTTCTTGCCACATACATTGTTCAATAAGAATTTTGAATAACCATTTACTAAGCACTTGTTTTTTAATTCCAAAACTTCAATACCCAGGCTGATGGGTTCGTTGCATGGAAAACAAAAAATTTCTACCGTGAACATGAACAAAAACCAAGATCCAATATAGGAAGAAGCAAGATCTAATCTACGAAGATTGAATCAATGATATGTATGTGAGACTAACCCTCGAAGATTCCAAAGCTTACTAGATTAGATCTCGTTGTTGATGTAGTCGATCGTCCCGTGCTGCAATCCGGCAGCACTTCCGTACTTCGGTCGTGCGTACGGTATCGATGAAGCCCGTCCTCTCCCCGTTTCAGCGGGCAGCGGAGGTGGTAGATCCACTCGGAATCCCAGCAAAACGATGGCGTGGAGGTAGTGGTGGAGGAGAAAAGCTGCAGGGCTTCGCCAAGCCAGAGCAGACTTGCGATGGAGGAGAGAGGGGGGCGCCAGGGCTAGGGTATGAAGGGTGTTCGCCCCTGCCACCTCCCTTCTTTATATAGGGGGCAGGTCCGTTTGGGTGGCCCCCCAATGCCCCAAACCCATCTAGGGCCGACGGCCAAAGGGGGGAGGGGGAATTTTTCCCCCCAAATTAACCCCCCTAGGGTTTTGGGGAAAACCCTAAGGGTGGCCGACTTGGGCCTTGAGGGGCATGTGCCCCTGGCCCATTAGGCTAGGGTGCATCCACTCGGCCCATGCTAGGCCTCCTAGGGTCGTGGGCCCACTGGTGGGACCCCCGGAACCTTCTAGAACCTTCCCGATCTTCCACCTGAAAAATCCTGAACTTTTTCGAAACCTAGAAATCAACTTCCCTTATATGAATCTTATTCTCCGGACCATTCCGGACCTCCTCGTGATGTCCTGGATCCCATCCGAGACTCCGAACAAACTTCGGTCTCCATCTCATATTCCAAATCTACTTATGCGACATCGAACCTTAAGCACGTCACCCTACGGTTCGTGAACTATGCGGACATGATCGAGACTCCTCTCCGACCAATAACCAATAGCGGGACCTGGAGATCCATAATGGCTCCCACACATTCAACGATAACTTTAGTGATCGATTGAACCATTTACATACGATACCAATTCCCTTTGTCACGCGATACTTTACTTATCCGAGGTTCGATCATCGGTATCCCCATACCTAGTTCAACCTCGTTACCGACAAGTACTCGATCTTTACTCGTTACCATGGTATGTCATCTCTTGTGACCTTGTCACATGCTTGCAAGCTAATTAGATGTCATTCCACCGAGAGGGCCTAGAGTATATCTATCCGTCATCGGGATGGACAAATCCCACTCTTGATCCATATGCCTCAACTCATACTTTTCGAATACTTAATCTCATCTTTATAACCACCCATTTACGCAGTGGCGTTTGATGTAATCAAAGTACCCTTCCGGTATAAGTGATTTACATGATCTCACGGTCAAAGGACTAGGTTACTATGTATCTGAAGGCTTATAGCAAGTTGAACTTGATGACTTGATCTCATGCTACGCTTATTTGGGTGTATATCCATTATATCATTCACCCAATGACACAACCTTGTTATTAACAACATCCAATGTTCATGATCAGGAAACCATGATCATCCATTAATCAACAAGCTAGTTTTACGAGAGGCTTACTAGGGACTCTGGTTGTTTGCACAACACACATGTATTAATGTTTTCGGTTAATACAATTATAGCATGGGGAAACATTTATCATGAACACTAAGATATAACAATAACCAATTTATTATTGCCTCTCGGGCATATCTCCAACACAGGCCCCTGATCTTTCGGCCTACAAGCTGAAATAAGCATATCATAATCCTCAACACCATCATCTTTCTTCATCATTCCAGTAAGATCATCAAGATTTTCACAGATGCTAACAGAGTCGGGGTGTTTCTTGTCCTGTACAAAAAATAAGCTTGTTCTGTTTCCCACTGTGATCCAACTGCATCCCGGAAATTTTGTCACTCCCTTTTCTCGCATTGCTTCTCTGGCAATCTTAGCTTCACTCCAGTTACCAGCTACAGCATGCAGACTTGAAAGCAACACATATGTAGATGAGTTTTGTGGCTCCAACTCAGCAAGCTTGTTTGCTGCAATTTTCCCCCATTCTTCATCGTTGTGCATTCGGCATGCTGCAAGGTATATCGCCCAAATCACACCATCAGGTCTGAAGGGCAACTGGTTTATAACTTCTTCAACCTCTTGAAGAAGACCACCTCGTCCAAGGAGATCAATGAAACACGCATAATAATCTAATCTAGGCATTAATCCATAGACTTTGCTCATAGAATCAAAGTAATGCCGGCCCTCAGAATTTAAGCCAGCATGAGCACAAGCAATTAGGACGCCCAGGAATGTAATTTCATCAAGCTTTATTTGTGACTCCTGCATCTTTTGAAAAAGCAGAAGTGCCTCCTTGGCATAACCATTCTTTGCAAATCCAACAACCATGGAGTTCCATAACGTGACGTTTTCTTTTTTTTTCAATTGTTTGAAGGCTTCAAAGGCTGAAATGATATCCCCACATTTGGAGTACATGTCTATAAGGGAACTAGCTGTCATTTCATAAGAATCAAATCCAGATTTAACAATGAGACCATGTATCTCTTTTCCATCAGTAAGAGATGTCATTTCTGAACAAGCTTTGAGAATACTTGCAAATGTGGCCTCGTCTGAATGAACATCGTAACTGCGCATTCTCCAAAACGATAGGAATGATTCGGAACTGTAACCATTTTGAGCATACCCTGAAATGATAGCTGTCCACTCAAACAGGCTTTTGTGATCTGGCACCTCTATCAATAGTTTGTTTGCATCCTCAGGCATTTTGGACTTCAAATATATTCCAATCAGTGAAACACCAAGGGAAGTATCATCATTCAGAAGACCAGACTTTAGTGTGTAACAATGAACTTGTTTGCAAAGAATTGAACTGGAAAGCCCAGTACAACCAGAAAGAATGCTTGAAAATGTAAGGCTGGAGGGTTTTAAATCATCTCTGAGAAGCTGCTGAAATAACTGCATGTTTTCTTTTTCTCTATTGTTCCGCAGTAGACCTGCAATTAGAGGATTTATTGGGACTATACTACTTGCATCTACCTGTGCCAAAACCTTCCTAGAAGAATCAATATCTCCATGTTTTGAATATAAATCAATCAGGGAGCTACCAACACCGTGATTTGAGCAGATATTATTACTTCACGGCAAGGCAATGGATTTGCTTTCCAGTCTCAGTAGCTCGAATATTGGAACAGGCGTTAATTACAGTAGCAAGAGACACCTCATCTGGAGTTACTCTACGAAGATTCATCTGTTTGAGCATATGGATTGCTTCTTCCTCCTCTTCATTATGTGCAAGTCCAACTATAAGGGCATTCCATGATACACTGTCCTTGTAAGCAATCAGATTGAATATTGTTTTTGCATCATCTATAGCTCCAGATTTTGAGTACATATCTAGCGTTGCATTAGCAACAAACAAGCTTGCATCCATGCGATTCTTGATTGCCACACAGTGCACCTGTCTTTCCAACCAATGGGAACCCATGTAGGCGCACGCACCAAGTACACTGACGAATGTAAACTCATTTGCCTCGAGGCCAAGCCTAAACATATACCGAAACATTCGGATGGCCTATTCTTGAAGCTCATTTCTAACAAGCCTATTAAGCATCGCATTCCACATGACAATGTTCTTTTCGTAGGAGAAGTCAAACATGCGCATCGCCTCGCCGACGCAGCCACATTTCGCGTAAAGGTTGATCAGAGAGCTGCCCACGAAAACATTTGCATCCAAGGCATGCCTGACAGCTGTTCCATGCATCATATCCTTGTACATGCCAAAAACCTCGTGTTCGCTCCCACTCTGCTGCGCATAACCGGAGATGACAGCGTTCCAAGCAATCGAGCTCGGGGCCGGCATCCTCTTGAGCAACGTCGTAGCGTCATCGAGCCTCCGCAGGCTGGCAAGAGTGTAGATGACGGTGACACAGGTCACGTGGTCCGGTGAAGATCCCGTCGTCACCATCCTCGAGAACAGAGACAGCGCTTCCTTGTATCTCCCTGCTCGGTGGCACCCAGAGATGATGCTCGTCCATCACACCGCGTTCGGGCACGCGATTCCAGCGAACACCCTACGGGCGTCCCCCACGCGGCCGCACCTAGCGTACTGATACGTCCCAAACGTATCTATAATTTTTAATGCTCCATGCTTGTTTTGTTACAATTCTTATATATTTTATGTGCACTTTTTCACACTTCTTTAGTATTTTTTGGGACTAACCTATTAACGTAGTGTGGCATTGCCAATTCTGTTTTCTGCAGTTTTTGTATTTCAGAAAAGTTTTACATGAAAGTTTCTCTGAATTGGACGAAACAAAAGCACAGAGTCTTATTTTTCCGGGACGAAGACGGCGCCAGAAGGTCACGCACAGGAGAGCTGCCACGTGGCAGTAGATAGGGCAGGCGCGGCCCCACCCTTGGCCGCGCCTGGCCCATGTACTGGCGCCTCGTCGCCTCGTTTGCCCCGCCCTTCCGCCTATTTATTCCTCGTATCGGGAAAACCCCAGGGACGAGAGCCTCCATCCACGAAAAGTTCCGACGCCGCCGCCAACCAAAACCCTAGTTCGGGAGGATTTTGCAGTCCATCCCGGCACCCTGCCGGAGAGGGAAATCACCGCCGGAGGCCTCTACATCGTCATGTCTTCATCCGAGGTGATGCGTGAGTAGTTCTCCACGGGACCATGGGTCCATAGCAGTAGCTAGATGGTTGTCCTCTCCTTGTTGTGCTTCATGTATAGATCTTGTGAGCTGCCTAACATGATCAAGATCATCTATTTGTAATTGCTACATGTTGGTTTGATGTGGATCCGATTTATAGAGAAATTGCTTTGGTTAGATTATGTATTATGTTATTATGATCTCGCGTGCTCTCCGTTTCTAGTAGATGCTCTGGCCAAGTAGATGCTAGCGACTCCAAGAGGGAGTATTTATGCTCGATAGTGGGTTCATGCCTCTATTTAACCATGGAAAGTGACCTTGTTCTCTACGGTTGTAGATGTGCTGTTGCTACTAGGGAGAAAACAGCGGTGTTCTATTCAAGGGTAGTTTCATCGTTTACTTTACACACATTGCTTAAAGCGATAGTCCGTTGCTTGCAACTTAATACTGGAGGGTATCGCGGATGCAATCCTGAAGGTGGATTATTAGTTATAGATGCAGTTGGATTACGGTCTATGTATATTGTTGTAATGCCCGCATACTTTCATAGTATGTATTTTGCACCAACCATTAGCGTAGAATCTCTGTTTGTCAATTGCTCATCTGTAATTTGTTTACCCAACATATTTATTTTATTGGGGAGGCGCCTCTAGTGAATTGTGGACCCCGGTCATTCTTCTTTTAATTGCAATATTCTACAGCATTTTTCTGTTCTGTTCTCTGCAAACAATTCTTTTTCCACACGGTTCATTCAATCCTTTATTTTCAGCAAAACCAGTGAGCTTAGCAACCTCTCTGAAAGTTGGGGACAAAGTATATGGTTGTTTTTGTGCAGGTCTCCACGTTTCTGCTGACGCTGGCAGTGCGCCCTGCCACGAGTTGGTTCGCAACACCTCGGGAGAGAACGTTTTCTCCTACTGGTCGATAAACCTTGGTTTCTTACTGAGGGAAAACTTCATGTTGTGGTCATCATACCTTCCTCTTGGGGTTCCGCTCAACGTTGCATATAAATTCTCCTTCATCAACTCCGCGCTCAGCACGTACATGCTCACCAGCGCCGCCGCGCAGAATCCGGCGGAGGAGAACCCTTCCTTCACCGCGTCGCAATGCAGCTGCACGCCGGGGGCAGGAGCGCCCAGCCTCGCGCACGTGGACAGGATGGCCGCGAGGTCGAACTGGTCCGGCCGTCCTCCAGCAGCGGAGAGCTTGACACGCCTGAACGCGTCGAAAGCTGCAGCTGCAGCAGCCGCCGCTGCCGCCGGATTATTCGATCGGCCCATCGGCGTCGAAGCCCCCGAACAAACTCGATTGGTTGAGCAGGTAGGGGCTCGATTTCGGTGTCATGGACCAAGTGCAGGATGTAGCTATATCCGCTTCAGGCAAACTAAGAAAGAGAGTGAGAAGAGCCGAAAGAAAGCCAGCAAGAACCAGTGGGCCCGAATGGACCACGTGATCAGCCAATCAGAGGCGCTATAGCTCGCGCATCGACGTAGGAGGTATGCCACGCTGGATGAGGGACTGAGGCATCAAGTCGACACGGGGTGTTCGTTATTGGGTGTCGTTGGACCATTTGCTAATTGTTCCTTCCTGTATCTCCTTTTCTTCTCTCCTCTCCCGAACTGCTCCTCTTCCTCAATCCCTCCTGATGTATAAACTCCTTGTACTGAAATTGGAAGTATGTGAGATGATATGGTAGTTGGACCATAACATTTTATATCAGATTCCACATCGATCCACCGCGTGCTCCCTGGATTCCTCGATCCAGATAGTAACACCGTGTTGGAAGGCGCCAGATCGCTCTCGGATGATTTAGCACAAAGTCCCGCAAGGGACGCCTCCGATCGGGTGCTGGATTCAGGTGGGACTGAGTCGATCTCGCCCTGGATCACCCACACCAAACACGGTGGGCAACATCGGACCGGATCGACGCCTTGGAGGAAGGCATGGAGGAAGTACTGAAGCAGATCACCGTACTATCAGCGGATTTGAAGGGGGAGTTCAAGTTCGGTCTAACGGCGGTGGAGACCAAGCTCGGATCCGCTCAATCCTCCATCGATGCCACCGCAAGATCACTTCAGTCGATGCACGCGTGGTGGGACGGAGTGGACACACAGGTCTCCGATCTGACTGTGTCCATGGAGGCGCTTCGCAGGAAAGTCAACCGTTGTGGTGGTCGGTGTCGGCCGCAACGCCCTGGGCACGCCACCAGGTGCTGCATCATCGACACCTCCTCCCTCAAGATCTGACGGGGGAGGATCACTCAAGGAGCAAGGCTCTAGGCAACTCGGCCACAGCGTGCAACACGAGCACCGGGGTATGGCAGGTGAGCAGATTGCTCTCACCTTGTCATCCTCGGTCACAGGTACGAACACCAGCTGAACAACTCTAGAGATTGTTCCAGTTACTGCAAATCAACATGTTGTTGTTGTATCCCACACCACACTAGCCCCGCCTCCCACCAATTTTCCCTGTTTCGATGGAGAAAATCCTATGTTATGGCAGAAGGCCGCAGAGAAGTATTTTTGCTTATATGTGATACGCGTACAGCACGCGACCGTTGGGAACCCCAAGAGGAAGGTGTGATGCGTACAGCGGCAAGTTTTCCCTCAGTATGAAACCAAGGTTTAATCGAACCAGTAGGAGCCAAGAAGCACGTTGAAGGTTGATGGCGGCGAGATGTAGTGCGGCGCAAGACCAGGGATTCCGGCGCCAAAGTGGAACCTGCACAACACAAACCAAGTACTTTGCCCCAACGAAACAGCGAGGTTGTCAATCTCACCGGCTTGCTGTAACAAAGGATTAGATGTATAGTGTGGATGATGATTGTTTGCAGAAAACAGTAGAACAAGATATTGCAAGAGATTGTATTTCAGTATAGAGAATTGGACCGGGGTCCACAGTTCACTAGAGGTGTCTCTCCCATAAGATAAACAGCATGTTGGGTGAACAAATTACAGTTGGGCAATTGACAAATAAAGAGGGCATGACCATGCACATACATATTATGATGAGTATAGTGTGATTTAATTGGGCATTACGACAAAGTACATAGACCGCTATCCAGCATGCTTCTATGCCTAAAAAGTCCACCTTCAGGTTATCATCCGAACCCCCTCCAGTATTAAGTTGCTAACAACAGACAATTGCATTAAGTATTGCGCGTAATGTAATCAGTAACTACATCCTCAAACATAGCACCAATGTTTTATCCCTAGTGGCAACAGCACATCCATAATCTTAGAGATTTCTGTCACTTCCCCAGATTCACGGAGACATGAACCCACTATCGAGCATAAATACTCCCTCTTGGAGTTAAGAGTAAAAACTTGGCCAGAACCTCTACTAATAACGGAGAGCATGCAAGATCATAAACAACACATAGATATAAATTGATAATCAACATAACATGGTATTCTCTATTCATCGGATCCCAACAAACACAACATATAGAATTACAGATAGATGATCTTGATCATGTTCGGCAGCTCACAAGACCCGACAATTAAGCACAATGAGGAGAAGACAACCATCTAGCTACTGCTATGGACCCATAGTCCAGGGGTAGACTACTCACACATCACTCCGGAGGCGACCATGGCGGCGTAGAGTCCTCCGGGAGATGATTCCCCTCTCCGGCAGGGTGCCGGAGGCGATCTCCTGAATCCCCCGAGATGGGATTGGCGGCGGCGGCGTCTCTGGAAGGTTTTCCGTATCGTGGCTCTCGGTACTGGGGGTTTCGCGACGAAGGCTTTAAGTAGGCGGAAGGGTAGGTCAGGGGGCGACGCGAGGGGCCCAGGAGACAGGGCGGCGCGGCCAAGGGTGGGGCCGCGCCGCCTGCCCTCCTGGCCAACTCGTGGCCCCACTTCGTTGACTCTTCGGTCTTCTGGAAGCTTCGTGGCAAAATAGGACTCTGGGCGTTGATTTCGTCCAATTCCGAGAATATTTCCTTACTAGGATTTCTGAAACCAAAAACAGCAGAAAACAGCAACTGGCACTTCGGCATCTTGTTAATAGGTTAGTTCCAGAAAATGCACAAATATGACATGAAGTGTGCATAAAACATGTAGATATCATCAATAATGTGGCATGGAACATAAGAAATTATCGATACGTCGGAGATGTATCAGCATCCCCAAGCTTAGTTTCTGCTCGTCCCGAGCAGGTAAACGATAAACAAAGATAATTTCTGGAGTGACATGCCATCATAACCTTGATCATACTATTTGTAAGCATATGTAGTGAATGCAGCGATCAAAACAATGTAAATGACATGAGTAAACAACTGAATCATATAGCAAAGACTTTTCATGAATAGTACTTTCAAGACAAGCATCAATAAGTCTTGCATAAGAGTTAACTCATAAAGCAATAATTCAAAGTAAAGGTATTGAAGCAACACAAAGGAAGGTGAAGTTTCAGCGGTTGCTTTCAACTTGTAACATGTATATCTCATGGATATTGTCAACATAGAGTAATATAACAAGTGCAATATGCAAGTATGTAGGAATCAATGCAAAGTTCACACAAGTGTTTGCTTCTTGAGGTGGAGAGAGATAGGTGAACTGACTCAACATAAAAGTAAAAGAATGGTCCTTCAAAGAGGAAAGCATCGATTGCTATATTTGTGCTAGAGTTTTGGTTTTGAAAACAAGAAACAATTTTGTCAACGGTAGTAATAAAGCATATGTATCATGTAAATTATATCTTACAAGTTGCAAGCCTCATGCATAGTATACTAATAGTGCCCGCACCTTGTCCTAATTAGCTTGGACTACCGGGATTATCGCAATGCACATGTTTTAACCAAGTGTCACAAAGGGGTACCTCTATGCCGCCTGTACAAAGGTCTAGGGAGAAAGCTCGCATTGGATTTCTCGCTATTGATTATTCTCAACTTAGACATCCATACCGGGACAACATAGACAACAGATAATGGACTCCTCTTTTATGCATAAGCATGTAGCAACAATTATTTTTCTTATATGAGATTGAGGATATATGTCCAAAACTGAAACTTCCACCATGGATCATGGCATTAGTTAGCGGCCCAATGTTCTTCTCTAACAATATGCACGCTCTAACCATAAGGTGGTAGATCGCCCTTACTTCAGACAAGACGAACATGCATAGCAACTCACATGATATTCAACAAAGAGTAGTTGATGGCGTCCCCAGGAACATGGTTATCGCACAACGAGCAACTTAATAAGAGATAAAGTGCATAAGTACATATTCAATACCACAATAGTTTTTAAGCTATTTGTCCCATGAGCTATATATTGTAAAGGTGAAGAATGGAAATTTAAAGGTAGCACTCAAGCAATTTACTTTGTAATGGCTGAGAAATACCATGTAGTAGGTAGGTATGGTGGACACAAATGGCATAGTGGTTGGCTCAAGTATTTTGGATGCATGAGAAGTATTCCCTCTCGATACAAGGTTTAGGCTAGCAAGGCTATTTGAAACAAACACAAGGATGAAGCGGTGCAGCAAAACTCACATAAAAGACATATTGAAAACATTATAAGACTCTACACCGTCTTCCTTGTTGTTCAAACTCAATACTAGAAATTATCTAGACCTTAGAGAGACCAAATATGCAAACCAAATTTTAGCATGCTCTATGTATTTCTTCATTAATAGGTGCAAAGCATATGATGCAAGAGCTTAAACATGAGCACAACAATTGCCAAGTATCACATTATCCAAGAAATTATAGCAATTTACTACATGTAGCATTTTCCAATTCCAACCATATAACAATTTAACGAAGAAGAAACTTCGCCATGAATATTATGAGTAGAGCCTAAGGACATACTTGTCCATATGCTACAGCGGAGCGTGTCTCTCTCCCACACAAAGAATGCTAGGATCCATTTTATTCAAACAAAAACAAAAATCCCCGATGCTCCAAGCAAAGCACATAAGATGTGATGGAATTAAAATATAGTTTCAGGGGAGGAACCTGATAATGTTGTCGATGAAGAAGGGGATGCCTTGGGCATCCCCAAGCTTAGACGCTTGAGTCTTCTTGATATATGCAGGGGTGAACCACCGGGGCATCCCCAAGCTTAGAGCTTTCAATCTCCTTGATCATGTTGTATCATCTCCCTCTCTTGATCCTTGAAAACTTCCTCCACACCAAACTCAAAACAACTCATTAGAGAGTTAGTGCACAATTAAAATATACATGTTCAGAGGTGACATAATCATTCTTAACACTTCTGGACATTGCACAAAGCTACTGAAAGTCAATGGAATCAAAATATCCATCGAACATAACAAAACAGGCAATGCGAAATAAAACGCAGAATCTGTCAAAACAGAACAGTTCGTATTGACGAATTTTATTGAGGCACCAGACTTGCTCAAATGAAAATGCTCAAATTGAATGAAAGTTGCGTACATATCTGAGGATCACTCACGTAAATTGGCATAATTTTCTGAGTTACCTACAGAGAATTTTGCCCAGATTCGTGACAGCAAAGAAATCTGTTTCTGCGCAGTAATCCAAATCTAGTATGAACCTTACTATCAACGACTTTACTTGGCACAAAAAAACACTAAACTAAGATAAGGAGAGGTTGCTACAGTAGTAAACAACTTCCAAGACACAAAATAAAAACAAAGTACTGTAGTAAAAACATGGGTTGTCTCCCATAAGCGCTTTTCTTTAACGCCTTTCAGCTAGGCGCAGAAAGTGTGTATCAAGTGTTATCAAGAGACGAAGTGTCAACATCATAATTTGTTCTAATAATAGAATCAAAAGGTAACTTCATTCTCTTTCTAGGGAAGTGTTCCATACCTTTCTTGAGAGGAAATTGATATTTAATATTACCTTCCTTCATATCAATGATAGCACCAACAGTTCGAAGAAAAGGTCTTCCCAATATGATGGGACAAGATGCATTGCATTCAATATCCAAGACAAGAAAATCAACGGGGACAAGGTTATTGTTAACGGTAATGCGAACATTATCAACTTTCCCCAAAGGTTTCTTTGTAGAATGATCAGCAAGATTAACATCCAAATAACAATTTTTCAATGGTGGCAAGTCAAGCATAGTATAAATTTTCTTAGGCATAACAGAAATACTTGCACCAAGATCACATAAAGCATTACAATCAAAATCATTGACCTTTATCTTAATGATGGGCTCCCAACCATCCTCTAGCTTTCTAGGAATAGAAGCTTCGCGTTCTAATTTCTCTTCTCTAGCTTTTATGAGAGCATTTGTAATATGTTTCGTGAAAGCCAAATTTATAGCACTAGCATTAGGACTTTTAGCAAGTTTTTGTAAGAACTTTATAACTTCAGAGATGTGGCAATCATCAAAATTTAAACCATTATAATCTAAAGCAATGGGATCATCATCCCCAATGTTGGAAAAAATTTCAGCAGTTTTATCACAGGCAGTTTCAGCAGTTTTAGCAGTTTCAGGCAGTTTTTCGCGCTTTGCATTTGAAGTGGAAACATTGCTAACACCAATTCTTTTATTAGTATTAGTAGGAGGTGCAGCAACATGTGTAGCATTAGCATTACTAGTGGTGGTAATAGTCCAAACTTTAGCTATATTATCTTCTTTTTCATTTTCTTCTCTTTCCCACCTAGCACGCAATTCAGCCATCAATCTTATATTCTCATTAATTCTAACTTGGATGGCATTTGCTGTAGTAACAATTTTATTATGATGATTTTCATTAGGCATAACTTTCGATTTCAAAAGATCAACATCAGCAGCAAGACTATCGACTTTAGAAGCAAGTATATCAATTTTCCCAAGCTTTTCTTCAACAGATTTGTTAAAAGCAGTTTGTGTACTAATAAATTCTTTAAGCATGGCTTCAAGTCCAGGGGGTGAATTCCTATTATTGTTGTAAGAATTCCCATAAGAATTACCATAGCCGTTGCCATTATTATAAGGATATGGCCTATAGTTGTTACTAGAATTGTTCCGGTAAGTATTGTTGTTGAAATTATTATTTTTAATGAAGTTTACATCAACATGTTCTTCTTGAGCAACCAATGAAGCTAACGGAACATTATTAGGATCAACATTAGTCCTATCATTCTCAAGCATAGACATAATAGCATCAATCTTATCACTCAAGGAAGAGGTTTCTTCGACAGAATTTACCTTCTTACCTTGTGGAGCTCTTTCCGTGTGCCATTCAGAGTAATTGATCATCATATTATCAAGAAGCTTTGTTGCTTCACCAAGAGTGATGGACATAAAGGTACCTCCAGCAGCTGAATCCAATAGGTTCCGTGAAGAAAAATTCAGTCCTGCATAAAAGGTTTGAATGATCATCCAAGTAGTCAGTCCATGGGTTGGGCAATTTTTAACCAAAGATTTCATTCTTTCCCATACTTGTGCAACATGCTCAGTATCCAATTTTTAAAATTAATTATGCTACTCCTCAAAGATATAATTTTAGCAGGGGGATAATATCTACCAATAAAAGCATCCTTGCATTTAGTCCATGAATCAATACTATTCTTAGGCAGAGATAGCAACCAATCTTTAGCTCTTCCTCTTAATGAGAAAGGGAACAATTTTAATTTTATAATGTCACCATCTACATCTTTATACTTTTGCATTTCACATAGTTCAACAAAATTATTGAGATGGGCAGCAACATCATCAGAACTAACACCAGAAAATTGCTCTCGCATAACAAGTTTCAGTAAAGCAGGTTTAATTTCAAAGAATTCTGCTGTAGTAGCAGGTGGAGCAATAGGTGTGCATAAGAAATCATTATTATTTGTGGTTGTGAAGTCACACAACTTAGTATTTTCAGGAGTACCCATTTTAGCAACAGTAAATAAAGCAAACTAGATAAAGTAAATGCAAGTAACTAATTTTTTTGTGTTTTTGATATAGCAAACAAGATAGCAAATAAAGTAAAACTAGCAACTAATTTTTTGTATTTTGATTTAGTGCAGCAAACAAAGTAGTAAATAAAACTAAGCAAGACAAAAACAAAGTAAAGAGATTGCGATGTGGAGACTCCCCTTGCAGCGTGTCTTGATCTCCCCGGCAACGGCGCCAGAAAACAGTCTTGATATGCGTACAGCACGCGACCGTTGGGAACCCCAAGAGGAAGGTGTGATGCGTACAGCGGCAAGTTTTCCCTCAGTATGAAACCAAGGTTTAATCGAACCAGTAGGAGCCAAGAAGCACGTTGAAGGTTGATGGCGGCGAGATGTAGTGCGGCGCAACACCAGGGATTCCGGCGCCAACGTGGAACCTGCACAACACAAACCAAGTACTTTGCCCCAACGAAACAGCGAGGTTGTCAATCTCACCGGCTTGCTGTAACAAAGGATTAGATGTATAGTGTGGATGATGATTGCTTGCAGAAATGTAGAGAACAAGATTGCAAGAGATTGTATTTCAAGATAGAGAATTGGACCGGGTCCACGATTCACTAGAGGTGTCTCTCCCATAAGAGAAACAGCATGTTGGGTGAACAAATTACAGTTGGGCAATTGACAAATAAAGAGGGCATGACCATGCACATACATATTATGATGAGTATAGTGAGATTTAATTGGGCATTACGACAAAGTACATAGACCGCTATCCAGCATGCATCTATGCCTAAAAAGTCCACCTTCAGGTTATCATCCGAACCCCCTCCAGTATTAAGTTGCTAACAACAGACAATTGCATTAATTATTGCGCGTAATGTAATCAGTAACTACATCCTCGAACATAGCACCAATGTTTTATCCCTAGTGGCAACAGCACATCCATAATCTTAGAGATTTCTGTCACTTCCCCAGATTCACGGAGACATGAACCCACTATCGAGCATAAATACTCCCTCTTGGAGTTAAGAGTAAAAACTTGGCCAGAGCCTCTACTAATAACGGAGAGCATGCAAGATCATAAACAACACATAGATATAAATTGATAATCAACATAACATGGTATTCTCTATTCATCGGATCCCAACAAACACAACATATAGAATTACAGATAGATGATCTTGATCATGTTCGGCAGCTCACAAGACCCGACAATTAAGTACAATGAGGAGAAGACAACCATCTAGCTACTGCTATGGACCCATAGTCCAGGGGTAGACTACTCACACATCACTCCGGAGGCGACCATGGCGGCGTAGAGTCCTCCGGGAGATGATTCCCCTCTCCGGCAGGGTGCCGGAGGCTGATACGTCTCCGACGTATCGATAATTTCTTATGTTCCAGGCCACATTATTGATGTTATCCACATGTTTTATGCACACTTTATGTCATATTCGTGCATTTTCTGGAACTAACCTATTAACAAGATGCCGAAGTGCCAGTTGCTATTTTCTGCTGTTTTTGGTTTCAGAAATCCTAGTAAAGAAATATTCTCGGAATTGGACGAAATCAACGCCCAGGGTCCTATTTTGCCACGAAGCTTCCAGAAGACCGAAGAGGAGACGAAGTGGGGCCACGAGGTGGCCACACCCTAGGGCGGCGCGGCCCAAGCCCTGGCCGCGCCGACCTATAGTGTGGGCCCCTCGTGACGCCCCTTGACCTGCCCTTCCGCCTACAAATAGCCTTCGTCGCGAAACCCCCAGTACCGAGAGCCACGATACGGAAAACCTTCCAGAGACGCCGCCGCCGCCAATCCCATCTCGGGGGATTCAGGAGATCGCCTCCGGCACCCTGCCGGAGAGGGGAATCATCTCCCGGAGGAGACGCCGCCGCCGCCAATCCCATCTCGGGGGATTCAGGAGATCGCCTCCGGCACCCTGCCGGAGAGGGGAATCATCTCCCGGAGGACTCTACGCCGCCATGGTCGCCTCCGGAGTGATGTGTGAGTAGTCTACCCCTGGACTATGGGTCCATAGCAGTAGCTAGATGGTTGTCTTCTCCCCATTGTGCTTAATTGTCGGATCTTGTGAGCTGGCTAACATGATCAAGATCATCTATCTGTAATTCTATATGTTGGGTTTGTTGGGATCCGATGAATAGAGAATACTATGTTATGTTGATTATCAATTTATGTCTATGTGTTGTTTATGATCTTGCATGCTCTCCGTTACTAGTAGATGCTCTGGCCAAGTAGATGCTTGTAACTCCAAGAGGGAGTATTTATGCTCGATAATGGGTTCATGTCTCCGTGAATCTGGGGAAGTGACAGAAATCTCTAAGATTATGGATGTGCTGTTGCCACTAGGGATAAAACATTGGTGCTATGTTCGAGGATGTAGTTACTGATTACATTACGCGAAATACTTAATGCAATTGTCTGTTGTTAGCAACTTAATACTGGAGGGGGTTCGGATGATAACCTGAAGGTGGACTTTTTAGGCATAGATGCATGCTGGATAGCGGTCTATGTACTTTGTCGTAATGTCCAATTAAATCTCACAATACTCATCATAATATGTATGTGCATGGTCATGCCCTCTTTATTTGTCAATTGCCCAACTGTAATTTGTTCACCCAACATGCTGTTTATCTTATGGGAGAGACACCTCTAGTGAACTGTGGACCCCGGTCCAATTCTCTAAACTGAAATACAATCTACTGGAATACTGTTCTACTATTTTCTGCAAACAATCATCATCCACACTATACATCTAATCCTTTGTTACAGCAAGCCGGTGAGATTGACAACCTCGTTGTTTCGTTGGGGCAAAGTACTTGGTTTGTGTTGTGCAGGTTCCACGTTGGCGCCGGAATCCCTGGTGTTGCACCGCACTACATCTCGCCGCCATCAACCTTCAATGTGCTTCTTGGCTCCTACTGGTTCGATTAAACCTTGGTTTCATACTGAGGGAAAACTTGCCGCTGTACGCATCACACCTTCCTCTTGGGGTTCCCAACGGACGCGTGCTGTACGCGTATCAAGCACTTTTTCTGGCGCCGTTGCCGGGGAGATCAAGACACGCTGCAAGGGGAGTCTCCACATCGCAATCTCTTTTACTTTGTTTTTGTCTTGCTTAGTTTTATTTACTACTTTGCTTGCTGCACTAAATCAAAATAAAAAAAATTAGTTGCTAGTTTTACTTTATTTGCTATCTTGTTTGCTATATCAAAAACACAAAAAAATTAGTTACTTGCAGTTACTTTACTTATTTCGTTATGTTTCCTTTTAATTTTACCTAAAAAACATGCCGGTAGGGCGCGGGTCTATAATTGGGAGAAATAATATAGAAGAATTTTTCAACCATGTTAGTACCGTTGATGATTTTGAAGATAGACACTTGGTAGACCTTGCTCCTACTTATGAAATTGCCGCTGCTGCTTTAGTTCGTATGATGGAAACTAAATTTGTTAATCTCAATCCTATAATCCAACACATGTTTCTTACACTCGGTGATATGGAAGAAGGGGAAAAGAAAGATTTTGTTTTAGAAACCCTTCTTAGAGAATTTGGTGGTATAGCAAGGAAGGCTAGGAAGGTCTTTGCTAAATATGATATGCTTGGTTCTTGCACCAATTTTGTTAGTCTCCTTGAAAAGATGGACATGGATAGAATAAAGTACACTAATAATATTAATGATGGTGGGGAGATCAAAGCACCAATACCATGTAAGCTCCTAGCGATGAATGATGCACTAGAAAATAACTATGCTTGGCTTGTTCCGGAAAATTTATTTGATGAGAGTAGCAAGCCTAAAACTAATGAAAAGGGAGACGCCAAAACTTATGTATCCAATATAATATGCTTGGCTGAGAAAACTCCAAACCCCGCTGTAGATGCACCACCCTTTGATAATACTTGATATACACTTTCTGCGCCTAGCTGAAAGGCGTTAAAGAAAAGCGCTTATGGGAGACAACCCATGTGTTTTTACTACAGTACTTTGTTTTTATTTTGTGTCTTGGAGGTTGGTTACTACTGTAGCAACCTCTCCTTATCTTAGTTTAGTGTTTTGTTGTGCCAAGTAAAGTCGTTGATAGAAAAGTTCATACTAGATTTGGATTACTGCGCAGAAACAGATTTCTTTGCTGTCACGAATCTGGGCTGTTTTCTCTGTAGGTAACTCAGAAAATTATGCCAATTTACGTGAGTGATCCTCAGATATGTACACAACTTTCATTCAATTTGAGCATTTTCATTTGAGCAAGTCTGGTGCCTCGATAAAATTCGTCAATACAAACTGTTCTGTTTTGACAGATTCTGTCTTTTATTTCGCATTGCCTGTTTTGTTATGTTCGATGGATATTTCGATTCCATTGACTTTCAGTAGCTTTGTGCAATGTCCAGAAGTGTTAAGAATGATTATGTCACCTCTGAACATGTATATTTTGATTGTGCACTAACCCTCTAATGAGTTGTTCTAAGTTTGGTGTGGAGGAAGTTTTCAAGGATCAAGAGAGGGAGATGATACAACATGATCAAGGAGAGTGAAAGCTCTAAGCTTGGGGATGCCCCGGTGGTTCACCCCTGCATATATTAAGAAGACTCAAGCGTCTAAGCTTGGGGATGCCCAAGGCATCCCCTTCTTCATCGACAATATTATCAGGTTCCTTCCCTGAAACTATATTTTTATTCCATCACATCTTATGTGCTTTTCTTGGAGCGTCGGTTTGTTTTTGTTTTTGTTTTGTTTGAATAAAATGGATTCTAGCATTCACTTTATGGGAGAGAGACACGCTCCGCTGTAGCATATGGACAAGTATGTCCTTAGGCTTTACTCATAATATTCATGGCGAAGTTTCTTCTTCGTTAAATTGTTGTATGGTTGGAATTGGAAAATGATACATGTAGTAATTGCTATAATGTCTTGGATAATGTGATACTTGGCAATTGTTGTGCTCATGTTTAAGCTCTTGCATCATATGCTTTGCACCCATTAATGAAGAAATACATAGAGCATGCTAAAATTTGGTTTGCATATTTGGTCTCTCTAAGGTCTAGATAATTTCTAGTATTGAGTTTGAACAACAAGGAAGACGGTGTAGAGTCTTATAATGTTTACAATATGTCATTTATGTGAGTTTTGCTGCACCGGTTCATCCTTGTGTTTGTTTCAAATAACCTTGCTAGCCTAAACCTTGTATCGAGAGGAAATACTTCTCATGCATCCAAATACTTGAGCCAACCACTATGCCAATTGTGTCCACCATACCTACCTACTACATGGTATTTCTACGCCATTCCAAAGTATATTGCTTGAGTGCTACCTTTAAACAATTCAAAATTTATTACCTCTGATTTGTGTCAATGTTTTATAGCTCATGAGGAAGTATGTGGTGTTTATCTTTCAATCTTGTTGGGCAACTTTCACCAATGGACTAGTGGCTTCATCCGCTTATCCAATAATTTGCAAAAAGAGCTGGCAATGGGATTCCCAGTCCCAAATTAATTAACTTAAATAGACACTCCTCCATGGTATGTGATTGTTGGACGGCACCCGAAGGATTCGGTTAGCCATGGCTTGAGAAAGCAAAGGTGGGGAGGAGTGTCATCATAATAAAACTAAAATAAAAAGGCACTCCTTCATGGTATGAGATTGTTGGCAGGCACCCGAAGGATTCGGTTAGCCATGGTTTGTGAAAGAAAGGTTGGAAGGAGTGCCACACAAAAATAAAATAAAATGGGAGCCGCTCTTTGAAGGTTTATCTGGCAAGGGGGTTAGAGTGCCCACTACCATTCGTTGACAACAACAAACACCTCTCAAAATTTTACTTTTATTGCTCTCTATATGTTTTCAAAATCAAAGCTCTAGCACAAATATAGCAATCGATGCTTTTCCTCTTTGAAGGACCATTCTTTTACTTTTATTGTTGAGTTAGTTCACCTATCTCTCTCCACCTCAAGAAGCAAACACTTGTGTGAACTGTGCATTGATTCCTACATATTTGCATATTGCACTTGTTATATTACTCTATGTTGACAATATCCATGAGA
The DNA here is from genome assembly GCF_019359855.2 of Lolium perenne. Taxonomy (NCBI): domain Eukaryota; kingdom Viridiplantae; phylum Streptophyta; class Magnoliopsida; order Poales; family Poaceae; genus Lolium; species Lolium perenne. Next base: position 14,181,830 of record NC_067244.2, read on the forward strand.
TATACATGTTACAAGTTGAAAGCAACCGCTGAAACTTAATCTTCCTTTGTGTTGCTTCAATGCCTTTACTTTGAATTATTGCTTTATGAGTTAACTCTTATGCAATACTTATTGATGCTTGTCTTGAAGTACTATTCATGAAAAGTCTTTGCTATATGATTCACTTGTTTACCCATGTCATATACATTGTTTTGATCGCTGCATTCACTACATATGCTTTACAAATAGTATGATCAAGGTTATGATGGCATGTCACTCCAGAAATTATCTTTGTTTATCGTTTACCTGCTCGGGACGAGCAGGAACTAAGCTTGGGGATGCTGATACGTCTACGACGTATCGATAATTTCTTATGTTCCATGCCACATTATTGATGTTATCCACATGTTTTATGCACACTTTATGTCATATTCATGCATTTTCTGGAACTAACCTATTAACAAGATGCCGAAGTGCCAGTTGCTGTTTTCTACTGTTTTTGGTTTCAGAAATCCTAGTAAAGAAATATTCTCGGAATTGGACGAAATCAATGCCCAGGGTCCTATTTTTCCACGAAGCTTCCAGAAGACCGAAGAGGAGACGAAGTGGGGCCAAGAGGTGGCCACACCCTAGGGCAGCGCGGCCCAAGCCCTGGCCGCGCCGACCTATAGTGTGGGCCCCTCGTGATGCCCCTTGACCTGCCCTTCCGCCTACAAATAGCCTTCATCGCGAAACCCCCAGTACCGAGAGCCACGATACGGAAAACCTTCCAGAGACGCCGCCGCCGCCAATCCCATCTCGGGGGATTCAGGAGATCGCCTCCGGCACCCTGCCGGAGAGGGGAATCATCTCCCGGAGGACTCTACGCCGCCATGGTCGCCTCCGGAGTGATGTGTGAGTAGTCTACCCCTGGACTATGGGTCCATAGCAGTAGCTAGATGGTTGTCTTCTCCCCATTGTGCTTAATTGTCGGATCTTGTGAGCTGCCTAACATGATCAAGATCATCTATCTGTAATTCTATATGTTGCGTTTGTTGGGATCCGATGAATAGAGAATACTATGTTATGTTGATTATCAATTTATGTCTATGTGTTGTTTATGATCTTGCATGCTCTCCGTCACTAGTAGATGCTCTGGCCAAGTAGATGCTTGTAACTCCAAGAGGGAGTATTTATGCTCGATAGTGGGTTCATGTCTCCGTGAATCTGGGGAAGTGACAGAAATCTCTAAGATTATGGATGTGCTGTTGCCACTAGGGATAAAACATTGGTGCTATGTTCGAGGATGTAGTTACTGATTACATTACGCGCAATACTTAATGCAATTGTCTGTTGTTAGCAACTTAATACTGGAGGGGGTTCGGATGATAACCTGAAGGTGGACTTTTTAGGCATAGATGCATGCTGGATAGCGGTCTATGTACTTTGTCGTAATGCCCAATTAAATCTCACAATACTCATCATAATATGTATGTGCATGGTCATGCCCTCTTTATTTGTCAATTGCCCAACTGTAATTTGTTCACCCAACATGCTGTTTATCTTATGGGAGAGACACCTCTAGTGAACTGTGGACCCCGGTCCAATTCTCTAAACTGAAATACAATCTACTGCAATACTGTTCTACTATTTTCTGCAAACAATCATCATCCACACTATATATCTAATCCTTTGTTACAGCAAGCCGGTGAGATTGACAACCTCACTGTTTCGTTGGGGCAAAGTACTTGGTTTGTGTTGTGCAGGTTCCATGTTGGCGCCGGAATCCCTGGTGTTGCGCCGCACTACATCTCGCCGCCATCAACCTTCAACGTGCTTCTTGGCTCCTACTGGTTCGATTAAACCTTGGTTTCATACTGAGGGAAAACTTGCCGCTGTACGCATCACACCTTCCTCTTGGGGTTCCCAACGGACGCGTGCTGTACGCGTATCAGAGGCGATCTCCTGAATCCCCCGAGATGGGATTGGCGGCGGCGGCTGATACGTCTCCGACGTATCGATAATTTCTTATGTTCCATGCCACATTATTGATGATATCTACATGTTTTATGCACACTTTATGTCATATTCGTGCATTTTCTGGAACTAACCTATTAACAAGATGCCGAAGTGCCAGTTCCTGTTTTCTGCTGTTTTTGGTTTCAGAAATCCTAGTAAAGAAATATTCTCGGAATTGGACGAAATCAACGCCCAGGTTCCTATTTTGCCCGGAAGCATCCAGAACACCCGAGAGCCGCCAGAGGGAAGCCCTGGGGGCCCCACACCACACCCTGGCGCGGCCAGAGGGGGGGCCGCGCCGCCCTATAGTGTGGGCCCCCCAGGCCCCCTCCGAGGCTGCCCTTCCGCCTATTTAAAGCCTCCGTCGCGAAAACCCTATTACGTTCGACGAAACCCACAGAAACCTTCCAGAGCCGCCGCCATCGCGACGCCAAGATCTGGGGGACAGGAGTCTCTGTTCCGGCACGCCGCCGGGACGGGGAAGTGCCCCCGGAAGGCTTCTCCATCGACACCGCTGCCATCTCCACCGCCATCTTCATCACCGCTGCTGCTCCCATGAGGAGGGAGTAGTTCTCCATCGAGGCTCGGGGCTGTACCGGTAGCTATGTGGTTCATCTCTCTCCTATGTACTTCAATACAATAATCTCATGAGCTGCCTTACATGATTGAGATTCATATGATGATGCTTGTAATCTAGATGTCGTTATGCTAGTCAAGTGAATTTTACTTATGTGATCTCCGGAGACTCCTTGTCCCACGTGTGTAAAGGTGACAGTGTGTGCACCGTGTGGGTCTCTTAGGCTATATTTCACAGAATACTTATTCACTGTTATGAATGACATAGTGAGGTGCTTATTTATATCTCTTTATGATTGCAATGTATTTGTATCACAATTTATCTATCTGCTACTCTAGCAATGTTATTAAAGTAGTTTTATTCCTCCTGCACGGTGTAAAGGTGACAGTGTGTGCATCCGTGTTAGTACTTGGCATATGCTATGATTATGATCTCTTGTAGATTATGAAGTTAACTATTGCTATGATGGTATTGATGTGATCTATTCCTCCTACATATGCATGAAGGTGACAGTGTGCATGCTATGTTAGTACTTGGTTTAGTCTTTTGATCTATCTTACACTCTAAGGTTACTTAAATATGAACATTGAATTGTGGAGCTTGTTAACTCCGGCATTGAGGGTTCGTGTAATCCTACGCAATGTGTTCATCATCCAACAAGAGTGTAGAGTATGCATTTATCTATTCTGTTATGTGATCAATGTTGAGAGTGTCCACTAGTGAAAGTCTAATCCCTAGGCCTTGTTCCTAAATACTGCTGCGTTACTACTGCTTGTTTACTGTTTCACTGTGTTACTACTGCTGCAATACTACCACCATCAACTACACGCCAGCAAGCTATTTTCTGGCATCGTTGCTACTGCTCATATATATTCATACCACCTGTATTTCACTATCTCTTCACCGAACTAGTGCACCTATTAGGTGTGTTGGGGACACAAGAGACTTCTTGCTTTGTGGTTGCAGGGTTGCTTGAGAGGGATATCTTTGACCTCTTCCTCCCTGAGTTCGATAAACCTTGGGTGATCCACTTAAGGGAAAACTTGCTGCTGTTCTACAAACCTCTGCTCTTGGAGGCCCAACACTGTCTACAGGAAAAGGAGGGGGAAGTAGACATCAAGCTATTTTCTGGCGCCGTTGCCGGGGAGGAAGGGTAAAAGGTACTCACACTCCGGATCTCGGCTACTAAGCTATTTTCCGACGCCGTAAGTACTCGAAGCTATTTCCTTTAGATCCTGCAATTGCATCTTTTTGTTTCTTGTTTACACTAGTTTGGCATAATGGACAAGAATGAGCTTCTTATGATATTTCCTGATTTAAAACATGGATTGTTTGATGCGAAAATTAAAAAACCTATGGAATCTTATTTGCATGCTGGTAGTAATATTAGTATGAACGCTTTGAACACCATTGTTGATAATAATATAGAAAGTTCTAAGCTTGGGGAAGCTGGTTTTCATGATCTTTTTAGTCCCCCAAGCATTGAGGAGAAAATTTTCTTTGATGATACTTTGCCTCCTATTTATGATGATTATAATGATAGTAGTCTTTTGTTACCGCCTGTTATGGAGGATAAATTTGATTACAATATGCCTCCTATATTTGATGATGAGAATAATAATGATAGCTACTTTGTTGAATTTGCTCCTACTACAATTAATAAGAATAACTATGCTTATGTTGGGAGTAGTAATAATTTTATGCATGAGACTCATGATAAGAGTGTTTCATTTGATAGTTATATTGTTGAGTTTGCTCATGATACTACTGAAAGTTATTATGAGAGAGGAAAATATGGTTGTAGAAATTTTCATGTTACTAAAATACCTCTCTATGTGCTGAAATTTTTGAAGCTATACTTGTTTTATCTTCCTATGCTTGTTACTTTGCTCTTCATGAACTTGTTTATTTACAAGATTCCTATGCATAGGAAGCATGTTAGACTTAAATGTGTTTTGAATTTGCCTTTTGATGCTCTCTTTTGCTTCAAATATTATTTCTTGCGAGTGCATCATTAAAACTGCTGAGCCCATCTTAATGGCTATAAAGAAAGAACTTCTTGGGAGATAACCCATGTGTTATTTTGCTACAGTACTTTGTTTTTATTTTGTGTCTTAGAAGTTGTTTACTACTGTAGCAACCTCTCCTTATCTTAGTTTTGTGTTTTGTTGTGCCAAGTGAAGCCTCTAATCGAAGGTTGATACTAGATTTGGATTTCTGCGCAGAAACAGATTTCTATCTGTCACGAATCTGGGCTGGTTTCTCTGTAGAAAAATCAGAAAAATATGCCAATTTACATGCGTGTTCCTCAGATATGTACGCAACTTTCATTAGTTTTGAGTTTTCTGATCTGAGCAACGGAAGTATTTATTAAAAATTCGTCTTTACGGACTGTTCTGTTTTGACAGATTCTGCCTTTTATTTCGCATTGCTTCTTTCGCTGTGTTGGGTGGATTTCTTTGTTCCATTACCTTCCAGTAGCTTTGGGCAATGTCCAGAAGTGTTAAGAATGATTGTGTCACCTCTGAACATGTGAATTTTTGATTATGCACTAACCCTCTAATGAGTTTGTTTCGAGTTTGGTGTGGAGGAAGTTTTCAAGAGTCAAGAGAGGAGGATGATATACTATGATCAAGAAGAGTGAAAAGTCTAAGCTTGGGGATGCCCCGGTGGTTCATCCCTGCATATTTCAAGAAGACTCAAGCATCTAAGCTTGGGGATGCCCAAGGCATCCCCTTCTTCATCGACAACACTATCAGGTTCCTCCCCTGAAACTATATTTTTATTCCATCACATCTTATGTGCTTTGCTTGGAGCGTCGGTTTGTTTTTGTTTTTTGTTTTGTTTGAATAAATTGGATTACATCATGCTTGTGTGGGAGAGAGACACGCTCCGCTGTTGCATATGAACACATGTGTTCTTAGCTTTTAGTATTCATGGCGAAGTTTCTTCTTCGTTAAATTGTTATATGGTTGGAATTGGAAAATGATACATGTAGTAATTGCTAAAATGTCTTGGGTAATGTGATACTTGGCAATTGTTGTGCTCATGTTTAAGCTCTTGCATCATATACTTTGCACCCATTAATGAAGAAATACATAGAGCATGCTAAAATTTGGTTTGCATAATTGGTCTCTCTAAGGTCTAGATAATTTCTAGTATTGAGTTTGAACAACAAGGAAGACGGTGTAGAGTCTTATAATGTTTACAATATGTCTTTTATGTGAGTTTTGCTGCACCGGTTCATCCTTGTGTTTGTTTCAAATAACCTTGCTAGCCTAAACCTTGTATCGAGAGGGAATACTTCTCATGCATCCAAAATACTTGAGCCAACCACTATGCTATTTGTGTCCACCATACCTACCTACTACATGGTATTTCTCCGCCATTCCAAAGTAAATTGCTTGAGTGCTACCTTTAAACAATTCAAAATTTATCACCTCTGATTTGTGTCAATGTTTTATAGCTCATGAGGAAGTATGTGGTGTTTATCTTTCAATCTTGTTGGGCAACTTTCACCAATGGACTAGTGGCTTCATCCGCTTATCCAATAATTTTGCAAAAAGAGCTGGCAATGGGATTCCCAGTCCCAAATTAATTAACAAAAATAGACACTCCTCCATGGTATGTGATTGTTGGACGGCACCCGAAGGATTCGGTTAGCCATGGCTTGTGTAAGCAAAGGTTGGGAGGAGTGTCATCATAATAAAACTAAAATAAAAAGGCACTCCTTCATGGTATGAGATTGTTGGCAGGCACCCGAGGATTCGGTTAGCCATGGTTTGTGAAATAAAGGTTGGAAGGAGTGCCACCCAAAAATAAAATAAAATGGGAGCCGCTCTTTGAAGGTTTGTCTGGCAAGGGGGTTAGAGTACCCGCTACCATTCGCTGACAACAACATACACCTCTCAAAACTTTATTTTTTATGCTCTCTTTATGTTTTTGAAATAGAAGCTCTAGCACAAATATAGCAATCGATGCTTTCCTCTATGGAGGACCATTCTTCTACTTTTATTGTTGAGTCAGTTCACCTATTTCTCTCCACCTCAAGAAGCAAACACTTGTGTGAACTGTGCATTGATTCCTACATACTTGCATATTGCACTTATTATATTACTCTATGTTGACAATATCCATGAGATATACATGTTACAAGTTGAAAGCAACCGCTGAAACTTAATCTTCCTTTATGTTGCTTCAATACCTTTACTTTGAATTATTGCTTTGTGAGTTAACTCTTGTGCAAGACTTATTGATGCTTGTCTTGAAGAACTATTCATGAAAAGTCTTTGCTTTATGATTCAGTTGTTTACTCATGTCATTACCATTGTCTTGGATTGCTGCATTCATTACATATGTTTACAATATGATCAAGTTTATGATGGCATGTCACTCCAGAAATTATCTTTGTTTATCGTTTACCTGCTCGGGACGAGCAGGAACTAAGCTTGGGGATGCTGATACGTCTCCGACGTATCGATAATTTCTTATGTTCCATGCCACATTATTGATGATATCTACATGTTTTATGCACACTTTATGTCATATTCGTGCATTTTCTGGAACTAACCTATTAACAAGATGCCGAAGTGCCAGTTCCTGTTTTCTGCTGTTTTTGGTTTCAGAAATCCTAGTAAAGAAATATTCTCGGAATTGGACGAAATCAACGCCCAGGTTCCTATTTTGCCCGGAAGCATCCAGAACACCCGAGAGCCGCCAGAGGGAAGCCCTGGGGGCCCCACACCACACCCTGGCGCGGCCAGAGGGGGGGCCGCGCCGCCCTATAGTGTGGGCCCCCCAGGCCCCCTCCGAGGCTGCCCTTCCGCCTATTTAAAGCCTCCGTCGCGAAAACCCTATTACGTTCGACGAAACCCACAGAAACCTTCCAGAGCCGCCGCCATCGCGACGCCAAGATCTGGGGGACAGGAGTCTCTGTTCCGGCACGCCGCCGGGACGGGGAAGTGCCCCCGGAAGGCTTCTCCATCGACACCGCTGCCATCTCCACCGCCATCTTCATCACCGCTGCTGCTCCCATGAGGAGGGAGTAGTTCTCCATCGAGGCTCGGGGCTGTACCGGTAGCTATGTGGTTCATCTCTCCCCTATGTACTTCAATACAATAATCTCATGAGCTGCCTTACATGATTGAGATTCATATGATGATGCTTGTAATCTAGATGTCGTTATGCTAGTCAAGTGAATTTTACTTATGTGATCTCCGGAGACTCCTTGTCCCACGTGTGTAAAGGTGACAGTGTGTGCACCGTGTGGGTCTCTTAGGCTATATTTCACAGAATACTTATTCACTGTTATGAATGGCATAGTGAGGTGCTTATTTATATCTCTTTATGATTGCAATGTATTTGTATCACAATTTATCTATGTGCTACTCTAGCAATGTTATTAAAGTAGTTTTATTCCTCCTGCACGGTGTAAAGGTGATAGTGTGTGCATCCGTGTTAGTACTTGGCATATGCTATGATTATGATCTCTTGTAGATTATGAAGTTAACTATTGCTATGATGGTATTGATGTGATCTATTCCTCCTACATATGCATGAAGGTGACAGTGTGCATGCTATGTTAGTACTTGGTTTAGTCTTTTGATCTATCTTACACTCTAAGGTTACTTAAATATGAACATTGAATTGTGGAGCTTGTTAACTCCGGCATTGAGGGTTCGTGTAATCCTACGCAATGTGTTCATCATCCAACAAGAGTGTAGAGTATGCATTTATCTATTCTGTTATGTGATCAATGTTGAGAGTGTCCACTAGTGAAAGTCTAATCCCTAGGCCTTGTTCCTAAATACTGCTGCGTTACTACTGCTTGTTTACTATTTCACTGTGTTACTACTGCTGCAATACTACCACCATCAACTACACGCCAGCAAGCTATTTTCTGGCATCGTTGCTACTGCTCATATATATTCATACCACCTGTATTTCACTATCTCTTCGCCGAACTAGTGCACCTATTAGGTGTGTTGGGGACACAAGAGACTTCTTGCTTTGTGGTTGCAGGGTTGCTTGAGAGGGATATCTTTGACCTCTTCCTCCCTGAGTTCGATAAACCTTGGGTGATCCACTTAAGGGAAAACTTGCTGCTGTTCTACAAACCTCTGCTCTTGGAGGCCCAACACTGTCTACAGGAAAAGGAGGGGGAAGTAGACATCAGCGGCGTCTCTGGAAGGTTTTCCGTATCGTGGCTCTCGGTACTGGGGGTTTCGCGACGAAGGCTTTAAGTAAGCGGAAGGGTAGGTCAGGGGGCGACGCGAGGGGCCCAGGAGACAGGGCGGCGCGGCCAAGGGTGGGGCCGCGCCGCCTGCCCTCCTGGCCACCTCGTGGCCCCACTCCGTTGACTCTTCGGTCTTCTGGAAGCTTCGTGGCAAAATAGGACCCTGGGCGTTGATTTCGTCCAATTCCGAGAATATTTCCTTACTAGGATTTCTGAAACCAAAAACAGCAGAAAACAGCAACTGGCACTTCGGCATCTTGTTAATAGGTTAGTTCCAGAAAATGCACAAATATGACATGAAGTGTGCATAAAACATGTAGATATCATCAATAATGTGGCATGGAACATAAGAAATTATCGATACGTCGGAGACGTATCAATATGCAGTAGATCCTAGTTATAGAGTGGAATACGCCAATATGCACTTCTCGGGTAACGCCGCACTTTGTTTGCAGAGTGTTGAGAACAAGCTTGCTAGTTTCACCTCAGAGAAATTGTTTGAGTCACTTAGCAAACACTTTGATAGGGGTCAGTTTCAAATGTTGTACCGTGCTTTAGGCTTAAGAAAACTAGCACAGTAGTTGCATATATAGAAAAAATTGATAGCCTCATGCATCATATGCTTGCTTACAAGTCGGATTTAGATCGTGTATTTTTTACTACTAGGTTTATAGAGGGATTGTCAAGTAATATAAGGCGTGTTGTAATGATTCAATGTCCACAAGACCTCGAGACTGATGTTTCCTTGGCTTTACTACAGGAAGAAATTGAAGATGATGTACCTAAATTCATTGGCGGATAAGGCGTACAACAAAGATAATTTTCGCGCCAGAGTTTCTCTCCCACAGTCAGGCAATCCAGTCCATCCAATTCGGATGATAGATCAAATGCTCTCAATAACAAGGTTTCAGCACTGAAAGCTTATCACAAGGCTAGGAACTTATGTTTTACTTGTGGGGAAAAGTATGTGCCAGGGCACAAATGCAATGCAACAGTACAATTGCATGTGGTCGAAGAGTTGCTTGCCATGCTTCACCCTTCAGATTCTGAAGGGGAGAATGTTGAAGTCGAAGTCTTTGAAGATGCAGTACCTGACAATCAAGAAGTGTTCATGTCAATCAGTAAGTAGGCATTTAATGGGTCTGAAGTCGTGCATTTCATGAGGCTTGTTGGACAAATTCAGGGGCATGATGTTCTGATCTTAATAGATTCAGGGTCCTCGAAAAATTTCATTAGTGCTCAGCTGGCTTCGCAATTACAAGGAGTCAAGCAACTCAATCAACAAATTAAAGTGAAGTTGGCTGGAGGAGGAATTCTCATAGGGGACTCTGAGATTCCAGATTGCACATGGATCTGTCAAGGGAACACTTTCGTAACTCCTTGAAGGTGTTGTCGCTGCAATGCTACGACGTCATCTTAGGCATGCAGTGTCTGGAGCAGATGGGTCTAATGACTACACTGGGCACAAAAGTGGTTCGAATTTGATTGGCAAGGAAGAAAATGTCAATTGCAAGGTAACCAAGCTAACACGCAGCGGTGTGACATTATTTCTGTACCAGAGCTGCAAGCACTGCAAAAACAGGACTCCATCTATTATATGGTGCAAGTCTATTTCACTGCTGAGGAAGAGACAAAGAAGACAGTGCCAAAAATTGTGGCCATGGTGATTGACACGTATGAGGAAATATTTGAGAGACCAACTGGCTTGCCACCTCACAGGAAATATGATCACACGATACCTCTCATGCCAGGAGCCAGCCCAGTTAACCTGAGACCCTACAGGTATAGTCCAATGCAGAAAAATGAGATTGAGAAGCAGGTTAGAGAAATGATGGAACAAGGTGTGATTCAGCCAAGTTCCAGTCCTTTCGCCTCACCGGTCTTATTAGTTGGCAAGAAGGACCTCACCTGGAGACTATGTGTCGACTTTAGACACCTTAATGCAATGACTATAAAGAACAAATATCATCTCCAAGTGATTGAAGAATTGCTTGACGAGTTTGCAGGAGCTAAATGGTTTACCAGCTTGGATCTGAGATCAGGTTACCACCAGTTACAGATGGCTGCAGGGAAAGAGTACAAAACGGCATTTCAAACACACCACGAGCATTTTGAATAAAAAGTCATCCCATATGGTGTCACTGGAGGCCCAGCAACATTCCAAGGGGTGATGAATGATATTTTGGTGCCAGCATTGAGAAAATTCGCCCTAGTCTTCGTGGATGACATCCTCATATATAGTACTACCCTAGAAGATCATGTGAAACATTTGGAGCAAATCTTTTCTATCTTTCTACACCATCAGTTGAAAGAGAAAAATAGTAAATGTTCTTCTGCTCAAAAGGAAATATCATACTTGGGCCACATTATCAGTTGTACTGGTGTGTCCACTGATCATAGAAAAATAGCACCAATCCTAAAGTGGCAGCAGCCGAAAACGTGAAGGAGCTGCGTAGTTTCCTCGGTATGACTGGGTACTACAGCAAGTTCATATAAGGCTATGGCATCGTCATTAAAACACTCACTACATTACTAAAGAAAGGGGTTCCTTATTGCTGGAATTCGGAGCGGGAAGCTGCATTTCAATCTCTGAAGAAATCTCTAATGACCACACCAATGCTGGCGTTACCAAACTTTAATGAAACCTTTGTGGTTGAAACTGATGCATGCAGTAGAGGAGTGGATGCTGTGCTACTCCAAAACAATCATCCAATTGCTTTTATCAGCAAGGCGCTTGGCCCAAGGCTCCGTGGATTATCAACATATGAAAAGGAGTGTTTGGCGATTCTTATGGCAGTGGACAAATGGAGATCTTATTTGCAGCATGCTGAGTTTATTATTCGCACTGACCAGCGCAGTCTGATGCACCTGGATGACAAGCATCTCTCGAAACCGTGGCAACATAAAGCCTTAATGAAGCTTCTTGGTCTCTCATACAAAATCATTTACAAAAAAGGTGTAGAAAACAAAGTTGCAGATGCACTTTCGAGACATATAATGAGGACACTGAAGAATTGTTAGTTGTCTCTCAATGCAAACCAGTGTGGTTGCAAAGCGTCACACAAGGGCATCTGCATAGTACCTTGGCAACAAACAAGCTAGCTCAGCTCACACTTTAGTCTCCCATTGGCAATTACACCTTGCACAAAGGGCTTATCCGTCACAAAGGGCGTGTATGGATTGGTGATAACACATATCTCCAGCAGGACATCCTTCATGCACTTTACTCCAGCCCCATTGGTGGACACTCAGGGTTCCATGCAACATACCACCGAGTGAAGCATCCTTTCACAGCATTGTTAGTAACAATGTCTTATGTGAAGGACATATACAGGCTGCATGGTTTACGACTAGCCATTGTGTCGGATAGAAACCCAATATTTACCAACACATTGTGGCAAGAGTTGTTTCGTTTAACTCAGACTGAGTTGCGTATGAGTTCGGCGAGACATCCAGAGACTGACGGTCAAACTGAGAGGGTGAATCAGTGCCTGGAAGGTTTTCTTCGTTGTTTTGTCGGTTCTTGTCAAAAGCAATGGGTGCAATGGATTCCCCTGGCCGAATTTTGGTACAATACAACCATCCATTCCACTCTGGGAAAAACACCCTTCGAAGTCATGTATGGGCACACACGACGCCACATTGGGATTGATGTTGTGGATGCTTGTGAAGTACCGGACCTCCAACAATGGTTGCGTGATTGAGAGCAAATGCAAAGTCTGCTCAAGCAACACCTGGAGCGACAACAACAAAGGATGAAGCACGAAGCAGATAAAAACACACCGAACGCCACTTCTCTGAAGGCGATTGGGTGTAACTGAAGCTCCATCCACATGTTCAAACCTCAGTTGCGGTACAAGGTACCAGAAAATTGGCTCTTCGTTTTTATGGTCCATTTCAGGTGTTGTAGAAAGTTGGGAAGATGGCGTATCGTTTGGCGCTCCCAGATACTACCGTCCAGTCATTCATGTCTCTCAACTCAAGAAATTCATTGGAGCTGATGTCCAAGTGCAAGACACTCTTCCAGATGTACCACATCATGACCTTCAGCCGGAAATGCTGCTGGGAACACGCTGGCGACATCAAGGTGCAACGTCTATCTGTCAAGTCCTTGTGCGATGGAAGGGGTTACCAGATGCTCTAGCTACATGGGAGAACAAAGATGAGCTCAAATGCAGGTTCCCAGAATACCCAGCTTGGGGGCAAGCTGGCTCTCATGGAGAGGGTAATGTCATGGACCAAGTGCAGGATGTAGCTGTATCCGCTTCAGGCAAATAGAGAAGGAGACTGAGAAGAGCCGAAAGAAAGCCAGCAGGAACTGGTGGGCCCGAATGGACCACGTGATCAACCAATCAGAGGTGCTATAGCTCGCGCATCGACGTAGGAGGTATGCCACGCTGGACGAGGGACTGAGGCATCAAGTCGACACGGGGTGTTCGTGTTTGGGTGTCGTTGGACTATTTGCTAATTGTTCCTTCATGTATCCCCTTTGTTTCTCTCCTCTCCCGAACTGCTCCACTCCATCAATCCCTCCTACTGTATAAACTCCTTGTACTGAAATTGGAAGTATGTGAGATGAGATGGTAGTTTGACCATAAGATTCGGTCCCCTGCTGATTCGGCGGCGCCGCTGCTGGAGGGAGGGGCTGGGGAGACGTGGGTGTGTATGGGGGCGCATCGAGAGGAGCACGACGGTGGTGGCGACTGGCGTGGAAGGAGGCGGTGACGCCGGAGACGGTGAGCTCGGGACGATGGGAGTGCGCTCGGCCCTTCCCGTGGGCTGGGCTAAGAATTGGGCCACACGCCGATACGGTCTCGCCCAAAACTTATCCAGAGTATAATACAGTTTAGTTCTTTTTTGAAGCTCAAACAAAAGAGTAATATACAGTTAAGTAATGCAAAAAATATAAAAAACTATACATAAAAACATATTTAATGGTAAATAATATGCTAATTATTTATACATATACCCTGTTATTTATATAAAAATAAGGTATACAGACTATGTTAGCTTCGATGTATTTGCTCCGAGTTAATGCTTAGATAAGATAATTCAAATCCAATAAAAAATGTGGAAGAAAGAACTACATCTCGCACCATGCAAACTAAATTATTCTTCTTCTTTATTCATTCTCATCCAACTTAACATATTTTGTATGTTTGAAACTCATAGAAACCTAACCCTTTTTCAACTTGAGCACAAAATCAACTCAATGCTGAGGCAGAGGTGTCGGGGTTCCTGCCTGAGGTTGCTGGCCATGGTTCCCGTCAGTGTCCACAGGTGGGTAAGGTAAGTTCTTGCAGCAGAAGCAGAAGTTGTCAAGGAATATATTGCATCGGCCGTGGACGTAGCCGTGGGCCTGGCAACATCGCATGCAGTTTCCACCCCCTGTGTAGCACTTGAGCCAACATTTCTCCACGTTCTCCTCGCACACTAGATCGTACCTTACCTTCACATCCGTAGTCTCAACTACATCTATGCACCAAACAAGATTTGAACAAAATCTATGGGGCAATATTAAAATCTGCACAGAACCTTCGAACAATATTTGAACACTTACGGGAAGCGATCAGAAGGACGACCATAAGAAACAACTGCTTCTTGCCCATCCAGTTATTTGGTAGAACGTATCTTCTTCTTTTTCTTGAATGCGCACCGATGAATGATCAATGATAGTATAAATAATCCATGGGCTGGGTGATTTGATTTATGGTTTTAGATGTTTAGCCTAGGTGGTGCCTTTCTATTTATATAGGAGAACACACGCACCAAAATTAGACTAAGAATACTTTTAGGGGCCATCTATATCTATATCTATATCGATATCTATGTATATTTATTTATATCTATATCTGTATCTAACGAAAAAAGCAATAAGGTTTCTCCTCGTATTTTTTATTTTTTCCCGATTTTACCCCTAGATTGTTTGGAATATTACACCACCGAATTCTAGATTATTTGTCTGTTTTTATAGAAAGTTGTATATAATAGTTCGTAGCCTATGAATCTACTACTGCCAAATCATACAAGGGGTACAGATGAGTAAAATAATAGATTTAGAAGGGGATGGATTAAACAACTTGATGTAATTTGTTGGCAACGCAAATCAAACCGATTATGGTCAACGGAGATCATAGGCACCTCATTACTCTCGCGGAGGAACAATGCACCAGACATGCCCTGCAGTGTTCTCGTTGATGACGGTGATATGTAGGGCATGAGCTTAACAATGTGCTTGATGCTACCATATTCGCGTCCGTGGCCACCATCAGCGCTGCCACTGCGGCGGTGGGAGCGTTGCCTCAGTAGTCTCATCGTGCTTGACATCTCGTACCTTCACCGGCAGGGCCTTTACATCTTTCCTTTTCTCCTGCACTGCTCAAAGCTTGGATCTCCGGCTGCCGCGCCCCCATGAAGCCCAACAAGTAACAACAACAAACTCTTACCTGACCTCACCTCCATGGATCCAGGTCCATGGAATTAGCTAGTTTATTGAACAAACAACAAGCACAAAAGCAAGAATTTCTTTTGTAGATACCTCGTGCAGAGATTTCTCGTTGGCTCACGAGACGGCGAAAAAAGGGGAAATAGAGACTAGTGTGTTGTTTCCTCCTTTTGCGGTGATGAATTGCCTGGTCAGTTTTCTTTATGTTACCATAAAATATCTTACGGAGCCATTTTCTTGTAATTTTTTAAACCGTGACATCGGGCATTCACATATTCTTCTTTAATAGTAAAAATACAGGAAAAAACTCTAAAAATAATATGGAATAACATATTTAATGGTAAATAATATTGATATTTTTATATATAATGTTATTAAAACTAAAAAAATATTGTGTATATGATAATTAATGATAAGATAATGTATTTGCTAGGAATTAATGCTCAGATAAGATAAATAAATTCAATAAAAATATGTAGTAGAAAGAAATACATCTACCACCATGAAAAAGTTTTTTAAAAAAATTTCTACTCCTTTGCCTCTAAATTAATTGACTTAGATTTATCTAGATTCGTATGTATCTACACACTAAACCACGCCTAGATACATGTGTATTTAGGAAGTACTTATTTATTCTCTCTCAACAGATTTAACAGATTTTATGAATGAGATACGATGGAAAGACGAAAATGAAATTGTAGTCACACCATTGGTAGGCTCGCTCTCATGGCGTCAAACGAGAACTTGTAGAGATGGAATGCTTTTCAAACTTGAACATGAAATCAACTCAATACAGCCATGCATACACCAATCAGTGGTAAATTTTCACAAAAGTAGCTACTATTAGACTTAAATCAGTGGCAGATCACATGGTGTGTCCCTCTCAGACGGCTTTCATGCAAGGCAGATACATCCTAGATGGGGTTGTCACTTTTCATAAAACAATCCATGAGATGCATCGTAAAAGCTTGAATGGGATCATACTCAAAATCAACTTTGAAAAAACCTATGATAAAATTAAATGGTCTTTTTTTTACAAACACTCTGGATGAAAGGATATTGTGAAGAGTGGCGCACTCTAATTAATAACTCTTTTTTCGGTGGTAGTGTTGCCATAAAAGTCAATGACGATGTTGGTAAATACTTCCAGATGAAAAAATGATTGAGGTAAGGTGATCCACGGTAAACAGATCTAAGTTAAACATGTGGCAAAACAAAAACAGCTAGTACGATGGAATACGATAAAGAACTGTCTTTTTATTTCTTTGTTCTCTTAATTGAACTAAATACGTTTTCAATATGATATGTAAACATTGTAGAAGCTTGAAATAGGCTTTCGCCCCGCTTTATAAATAAAGCCGCAACGGCCGAACCGATACAAGGTGGAGAGGAGAACCTCTTACAAAGCAGATCAAAGATAAAACAAAAGAACAACACAGAAAACCTAAACTTGCCACTGGAGAAGATGGAAACTAAACGTGATCAGGCATTAAGAAAGTGAGGAGTAGGAGTGAGGGTTGTGGTCTGCGGCTGCTGTCGGCGGTGGATAGGACCTAGGACGTTGGTGTTGTTTCTGCAACAGTAGCATAGGTCCATACGGATTAACATGCAATTTCCATGGACGAAGCCAAGGTCTAGGCAACACCGCAGGCACTTGCCTGACCCTCTAAGGCAGTTGAACATGCAATTCACCTTTGGCACATCGCACACTATCTCGCCCCTTACAATCATATCTGTCGTCACAACTGCATGTACCAAACAAGATTTGAATTAAATCCATGGGGCGATAATAAAATCTTCATATAAACATTGAATAAAATACCAATGCTTATGGAAGGCCATGAGAAGGACAACCAACAGGAACAACAATTTGTGAACAAAATTTAAATACTCACGGGAGGCGATGAGGACAACTAGGAACAACAATTGCTTGCCCATCCTGTTATGTGGTAGCACGTACCTTCTTCTTGAATGAGACCAGAGTAAATGATAAATGTTGTATAAATAATCGATGCAGGGTGATTTGATTTATCCTTTTGGATTCTTAGGCTGGATCCTATAGCTATATCTATAGGTACATCTATAACATTATACCTTCATTAATATCTATATCTATATATGCATCTATAACACTATAAATGCATCAATATCCATATGTACACCTATATCTATATCTATATTCATATCCATATCTATATATACACATATATTTACATATATATATCTATATCTATATTTACATATCAATATATATATATCTACATATATACTATATCTATATATATGTCAATGTCTACATCTATATCTACACCTATATCTATATATTATAAAGAGGGTTTTATTACCTAAAAGTTTTAAGCATAGCACGCGGCCTCTGCATAACTCCCGATCCAAACAATACAAAAACAAAAGATTGAGCCTCCCTACAATTAATCATGAAAGGAACTGTCATGCCTCAAGATCGGGCCTGGACGAGACAGCCGCCGTGCGCCAATAAATCGAGAGGCCTATATGCGTGCAAGGCTTTAAAATACAGGGAGAAACCGACACAGTGGATCTCGAGAAGCTCATGTATATTATTTTTACAAATTTATTACAATTACACAAGAATTATAACTAGATTCTCTAACTGATTCACACCCACTGGTCCTTTCCTAATCATCTGTTGACGTGGTCTTCCGCTATTGATGTTTGCGAGTAAGAAAAAACATGGGGGGCTGGGTGAGTATGATAAATCATACTCAACAAACTGATTATACACAATCAGAAACCAGGTGGTTATAGTAATTTGGCAATTTAAAATACATGGTGCCACACATAAAAGTAAGCGTTTTCAACCCGGGAGCAAGGGGTGAAATTACATGCTTTTACGCTCTGCATAGGGTACTCCAACATCGACAGCCTCGACTAGCACCACACGGGCGCTAGAAGAGCAGAGCTCTTTAACCCACTAGAACATGGACACCTGAACATATTAATATCGATCGCTCCTACGAATCCATCATCGACATGTTCCACACACGGCCGTTCTCAGCGGAAAACTCAGATAGTCTCATACCTGAACTGTGGCCGGTACAATATGTTTACCTTTGTAGCACCAAGTTTTATCTTATAAAAACATGTATCTCTCATGTTGATCACTTCCTCTCAATATACTCCTCTAATATCCGTTTCGTACCGGTGGCTCCAGCGGATCCATCACCCTATAACGACACCGGCGAATTAGCCCACAAAAATCTTCGATACCATCTACCAACTACGATATCATGTATTTAACAACAATATATACGAAATGCCTATCTAATCTCGGGCTCAGATACTCCCTATTCCCAGACCAATCAGGTTCACCATCTCGCTGACATTACAGTGTATTTACTCATGTATTTTTCAAAGTATTGTTTATTATGAATAGTGCACTGACCAGCACATCAAAGCTCATTAATGCGCTCACCTTCGTCTCCGCTATATCAATCCATCCAAGCTGAAACGTGGCTGGAGAGAAGCCGCCTAGCTCCTTTGCCGGTGGGAATCTGCAGGTTGCAGTGACTCCGCGTAAGCCCCGACGGCGCAAGCACGGCAGCACCTCGGCCGGAGAGGTTGCCGGAGATGCAGCCATCAGCAGGAGGCCATCACAGGTCGACTTCCACCTCGGCCGGAGAGGTTGCCGGAGCCATGGAGCCGCACAACTTCAGCTTCAATCCAAGACGTGGCTGACGGGGATGGCGGGCGCCACGACGCCTCGCAGCGAGAGACATCGGTATGGAGAAATAGAGATGGCAGAGAGAGAAACCCGCATCCGGTCGCGGAGCTGGGAGAGGACACGAGTGTAGGGAGACCAGGCAGGCGGCGACGCCGGCTCACCCCTCATCGCCATGGCTGCATCTTGAGTTATTGACCAGCTTTAGCGAGGAAACTGCAAATCTGTTCAACTCTGTTATATGGAAACCTGGAGATTCTTACTTTTGGGATGGCATTATGGCAACTCAAAAGAACTTTTTCTCATTCGGTTCCTTCTCCATTAGGAATGGGTCTAAGATAAGGTTCTGGTAGGATAGGTTGTTGGATACAACTACTCTTCGAGAACAATATCCGGTTTTGTATAATATTGATCGCCATAAGGGTGATACCGTACAGAAGGCACTAGTAGGAAAAGACTTATAGATGGGATGCTATTCTCTGGCGCACCAGTTTTGCGTGCGCCACAGAATTTATTTCTATGGCGCACTAGACAATGCGCACCATAGAAATAGTGTATTGCGCCACAGAAATAAGGTGGGCCTCACCCCCAACCATTCGTTTCACTTTTTCTCTGGCGCACAGGACCACGTGCGCCACAGAATTAAGACATTCTATAGCGCACCACTCTGGGTGCGCCACAGAAATAAGGCGTTATGTGGCACACGTGAGATGGTGTGCCACAGAAAATACACATTTCTGTGGCGCACATGAGTTCGATGCGCCACAGAAGTTTCTTTTGCTTCCCACGCACCTCCACCCCCGATCGCCTTTTTAGCTCTGTAAAATATAAAAGAAATAGATAGAAATTTCAGAAAATAAAATCCTTCGAGGTGCCCATGTATTATGTCATCTAGTACCACTGAAAATTAACAAACATGAATTTCGATTTTTTTGCAAAATTACGTTACAAAATCATCAAAATAGATTTGTGGTTGCATACGAACTCGAAAAAAATGCACAATATATCAAAATGACCGGGAGAAAATTCTACATCCGAATTCATCAGGCCTTGCCCGATTAGACAATTTTTAGAATCGCTAAATTCGAAAAGAGTAAAAAGTTACGGCAAAGTCAAGATTTTTTCCTACAAAATAGAAAATTCGAAAAAAAAATCTATGGCGCATGGAGTTGCTCATGCGCCACAGAATGTTACTCAAAAATTTGAATTTTCTGGCGCCCACTTCTCCACTTCTCCTCTCCTCCACTTCTCCACTTCTCCTCCCTCCTCTCCATCAGGCGACCACCACCACCTTCTCCTCCTCCTCCGGTGACCACCACCACCTCCTCCTCCTCCCCACCACCACCTCCTCCTTCTCCACCACCACCACCTCCTCCTCCACCACCGCCACCTCATCCTCCTCCTCCACCACCACCACCACCTCATCCTCCTCCTCCACCACCACCTCCTCCTCCACCACCACCACCACCTCCTCCTACTCCACCACAACCACCACCACCACCACCTCCTCCTACTCCACCACAACCACCTCCTCTGGCCGGCCTCCTCCTCCACCCACCCACCCACCTCCTACGACCTTCCAGCGAAATTTCAAAAAATAAAAAAATTCGGCGGCCCAGATCTAGATCTAGATCTGGCCGTCATTTTTTTTTAAATTCAAAAAAAATTATGTGGCGCACCAGCGCCGATGCGCCACAGAAATAAGACTTTCTCTTTTTGTGGAGCACCTTGCCTGGTGCACCACAGAAATAAGACTTTCTGTGGCGCATGGGCAGGTGCGCCACAGAATTCTTATTTTTGTGGCGAGAATTCTGTGGCGTACCGTCCATGCGTCACATAATGTCCTTTTTGGTGCGCCACATATGAGGCTTTTCCTACTAGTGAGGTGATGGAAAATTCTCCACCCTCTATGTCGTTCAGGCGTGATCTTATTGGTCCCAGGCTAGCCACATGGAATGAATTGCTACTAAGATTAGCTTCAATCCAGCTAGTTCAAGGGGTCGATGAATTTCGTTGGAATCTTACCAAGAATAGTAAATTCTGGGTCAGCTACATGTACAAAGCTTAATCATACCTAGTTAGCCGGTTGCTGATAACAAATCCATCTGTAAGATGAAGATACCTTTGAAAACAAAGGTCTTTGCATGGTATCTTCGTCGGGGTGTGATTCTCACTAAAGATGACCTTGCCAAACACAATTGGCATGGTTGTATGAAATGTGTTTTTTTGTCAAGAACAAGAGACAATAAAACATCTTTTCTTCAATTTTCGGGTTGCTAGGTCTATATGGACAATCATTCAGATAGGTTCTGCCTTATATCCAGCTCGTACAGTTGCAAATATTTTCAGCAATTGGCTAAACGGGGTTGACAATAGGTATAAAACGCTTATAAGGATGGGCACGATTGCTGTTGTATGGTCATTTTAGCTATGTACAAAATGACAAGGTTTTTAATGACAAAAAATCTTCTCTTTTGCAGGTTGTTTACCGTGCTACGGCTTTGCTCCGTTCATGGTCGCCACTCCAACATTTGGAGGATCGCAACCTCTGTACGGATGTGTCTACATGATTGGAGAACACGGCGAAGGAGTTTATTTCCCAACATGGGTGGCAGCATAACAGGTGTCTTGAGGCTAACTAGGCTGTGCCGAGATTATCTACTATTTTACCATTTATTCGTCTATGAGCACCGTGTTTGATCCTTTTGATACTTTGAACGGCTATGTGCACCTTAGTTACGCAGAGGCTGGATGTAATGCTTAAACTTTTTGAATAATAAAGCACCCTTTATCGAAAAATGTAGATTCCGTCAAAATTCATCGGACCCCTACGCCAAATGGACCAAAACCGGATGTTGTAGCAAGACGTTCCGGACCTACGAGATCTCTTCTAAATGATGCATTTGGTGGTGAAGTTTCCAAAACCTTAGCGGTCGTATAATTTGTGGCGTACAATGTTGTACAAGGACGGATATTGTTCTCGGAGTGTGGCGCTACCTAGCCATTTGTCCTCCCATAAACTAATTTCCAAGCCATCTCTAAACAAGAAAGAACTGAATGGAAAGAAGATTTTTTATGTTTCCATTAGGCTAGCCCAAAAGTGGGAGTCTCCTAGTTCCAATAAACCTGAGAAAATGCACGTTGAGCCAACCTCCTAAGGAGGGTTTGCAACACCACATCTTCACAAAGAATCTTGAAAATCCATTTACGAAGAAGCGCCCTGTTGTTGACCTCAAGGTCATGAAATTCGAGTTCTCCTTGGTCTTAGGGCAGCAAACCACACTCCACTTTATCAGCCGGTATTTATTTCTAGCTATCTCTTTATCAAAAAAAAGATTGATTGGAAGTAATCCAATCGTTTTAAGACTCCTTTGGTTAGTTGGAAAAATAATATCATATACAGTACTATGTTACTAAGTACTGCCACTAGTATAGAATAGCTTACCACCAACGTTTCAAATTTGACTACAAATCACGAGTGCTGGTATGTGATTGGTAACTCGCCAATGGTATACGCTACCAGTCGCGTGTGAACTCCGCATGTGACCGGTATGTGGAACACTAGTCGTGTGCCATCCCGTGGCATGTTGCCATTATATTTGGTTGCAGTAGGCAGTGGCGCACACTGCTAGTATGCGGACTACTGCCTGCGTGCCGATCCACCCGTTGCTATTACATTATATTATAGGGGCTCGGTTTGCACGCTTCCATTATTGTCGTCTATTTTTAAATTTTTATACTTCCGCGTCAGTTTGCGGATGATGTGGTGCTAGTCGATGATAGCCGAACGGGGGTTAATATAAAGTTAGAGTTGTGGAGGTGAACTCTAGAATCGAAAGGTTTTAGGCTTAGTAGAACTAAAACTGAATACATGAGGTGCAGTTTCAGTTCTACTAGGCACGAGGAGGGAGAGGTTAGCCTTGATGGGCAGGTGGTACCGGAGAGAGACACTTTTCGATATTTTGGGTCCATTTTGCAGAAGGATGGCAATATCGATGAAGATGTGGGCCACCGAATCAAGGCTAGTTGGATGAAGTGGCGCCAAGCTTCTGGCGTACTCTGTGACAAGAGAGTGCCACAAAAGCTAAAAGGCAGGTTTTATAGGACAGCTATCCGACCTGCGATTTTGTATGGCGCGAAATGTTGGCCAACGAAGAGACGACATATCCAACAGTTAAGTGTAGCAGAGATGCGCATGTTGAGATGGATATATGGCCACACAAGAAAGGATCGGGTACGGAATGACGATATACGGGAGAGAGTTGGGGTAGCACCGATTGAAGAGAAGTTGGTTCAACATCGTCTCAGATGATTTGTGCATATCCAACGGGGGTCTCCGGAAGCGCCAGTGCATAGAGGACGGATAAAGCATGTTGAGAATGTCAAGAGGGGTCGTGGTAGATCAAACTTGACATGGGAGGAGTCCGTTAAGAGATACTTGAAGGTTTGGAATATCGACAAAGATTTAGCCATGGACAGGGGTGTGTGGAAGTTAGCTATCCACGTTCCGGAACCATAACCTAGCTTCGAGATCTTATGGGTTTCAACTCTAGCCTACCCCAACTTGTTTGTGACTGAAAGGCTTGATTGTTGTTGTATACTTGCGCGTCAGTTTATTCCAGCTAATTTGGCAATGTATATGCATGTGATCATCACTCTTTACTCGATCTCAAAGGGAACCATGTAACAACATATATACAAAATTTAAAAATATACCACCACAAGATACCATTACAATTGACAGTTTTGGAAAGCACGATCGATGGTTCGAAAGTTTTGAAAGAATAAAGCCAAAGTTTCTGACTATAGTTTCATAGTTACAACATCTCAAGAATGAGTGTGGAACTCTCCTTCGTTGCTTATCACTTTTCTAACGAAAAACCTGCACAGTTGGTTAGAGAGGGTTGCTAGTGTCCCATCTAACAAATGATTAACCTCGAAATCAGGCTATTAGGTAATAAAACATATGATCAAAAGAGGTACAAAGTATGAAATATATACAATAAAAGAGAAATAGAAGATGTTGGCGTACCAATTGAAATGGTGGATGCCCTATCATTCTACCCTTTATAACACCCAAATGATAGGCAACATAGAAGCCACATAACATGGATTCAGTAGGCTAGTGGTGGCATTGACACATATAGCACAGAAATTAATTTTATACATTATCTAAAAAATAATTAACGTGCATGAATTTACTCCCACTAGTATAAGCGCTAGTGAAACCAACAAGGACAAATATGTGATGGGTTAGCGATATGTAATTGCTCTTCTACACATTTTGGCCCCGCGAGTGAAATTCATAAATCTATAACTAATAAATAATAAAGGAGCTAAGTTTTCTGCCAAAAAAAGTTTCGTCAACAACATTTTTTGGACCATTTTACCCTTCCACCAAATCGCATAATACATGCATATGCCACCCGTACCGGTTGATTCTTCTATTTTATTTCCCCGTCGCCATTTCTCCCCTGCTCCCGTCCCCCGTACAGACCAAGGACGCCCCGCACTAACGTGATGCACACGACGGTAGTCGTGGATTAGCGAGTAGCAGTGGTGGGTAATCTCCCGGAGGAGTTGTGCGACGGTGTCATAATTTAGTGGCAGGGAGAGGAGCCATGTAGGTCGATGTCACGGTCACCAAGCGCATTTTCCCCACTTCCACATCTTCTCGGTGCGGCTCAAAAGCTAGAGCTCAATGCCGATAGCAAGGGTGGCTGGGGCAAGGACGGAGAGTATTTGATAAAATTAAGATCTAAATGAGTTGTTACGAAGTGAGAGGAACAATTTTCGTGTTGAGCTCTAAGTGAGCTCTAAGTGATGAATCTCACTAGTTCCTTGACTTCTTATTCTTCTAGACAAGGGCATTAATGTTGGACACAAATGGAGCGCCAATTGAGGCATGATTCTCCGTGTCGGTCGTACGCCCATCTCGACGGTGAACTCTCGAGGCGGCGCCCGGCTCGCCGCCTGTTCCATGCATCGACTGGACATGATGCGGCGAGCGAGCGAACCTCGGAAGGGAACCCCACCTCCATTAGAGGGGCATGAAGGTTCTTTCACTCTGCATCGCTCCAGATTTGTGACACATGGAGGAATCGCAACCAGTCAGGCTATGGCAGTTGAGAGAACTGACGTGCAGGTCCTAGGATGGGATGAGGACGGATCTGTGGAGGAATATTTTGGTCAGCTACGGATCATTCCTTCCCCATCCTCACATCCAGCTAGGGTTCTAGCCCGAGGCCATCACCTACACCTCGTCTAGACCCGACGGGAGCTGTTTGTTTCCCTGATGTTTCAAGCCTCATATTGTCACCCAATTCGTGCTGGACAACCAATTCATGTGGAACCGAAGCTCTTCAGTTTTTTGAGAGATTTCTGGAGTCAAGTTCATGGCAAAGAGACGTTTGCGGAGGTCCTGAAGATGCAGGGAGGTCAATGTCCTGGAGGTGCTGCTGGAGGTGCGCCTCATCAGTCGGGATTTCAACAGCGGCGACAGGGAGGCAACCCATTTCAATACATCAGACCAGGCTAGATTGAAGGGTTTGGGCAACAATTCCAGGGAGGAGGTGTAGGAGCTGCTCCTCCGGCTCAAGGAGGAGGCAGACCAGCGGGCGCTCCTCAGTTTCAGGGTGGAGGAAGACCAACGGGGGCGCCTCCTGTTCAAGGAGGAGGAAGATCCTGAGGGGAAATGCCTCGTCCTGGAGGTGTGCCTAAGAACACATGCGCCCTTGTTGTGAATCGTCCACCTCCCCAACCTATTAGGAATCACCTGGCGCATGTAGATGAGGTGGTCCAACCCATTGATCGAAGGTACAAGAAAATAATCGGTTACAACTGCTGGAAGCCCGGGCACTATGTGGGGAATTGCATGAAGGATCGAGTCTACTTCATGTGTAACATCCCAGGGCATCATATGAACAATTGCCAAGAATGGGCGCAACCAATACCAATGGCATAGTATGTGGGGAGTGCCAATGCTGGGTTAGGATTTTTCCATGTGGTGGTCGATGGGCAAGCTAAATGTCAGTGGTTAAACTTGAAGAATGTGGGAATTATTTCTGTCACTCATGGTCAGATCACCCTGAAGGAACTAGAAACAGAAAATGTGCAAGACTTGGGATGCTAATTGGCCATGGCAAGTGAGACAACTGGAGGAGAAGAAGTTCTTGGTGAGATTTCCGCCTCACAAAAGAGTTGTGGATCTAATTGATATCCCTTCCATTAACCTGAAGGAGGGTAATGATCTGGATAGGGTTCAGTGAAGATCATTGGCTTGGAAGGGGAGTTGCTTGATTGGGGTGCCTAGAGGAAGTGTGGGTTAAGTTCAGATGTGTACCGCCCAAGTGGTGTTCATGGAAGGTGATTGCACAGATTGCAAAATGCTTTGGTCTTATCATAGATGTGGACTGGGAGGAATTTTTAAGTCCTTATATGAGGTGGTTAGGGTGCAAGTAGCAATTAAGGATGCTTCGAAGATTCCTGAACAGAGAATTGGTAATGAGGAAAATGTTCTATCAGTTGTTCTTCGAGGTGGAAGGTAACGCTTCTTCTGCTGAAAGCAATCCACCCCCGCCACCTCCGCCTCATGGATGCTGACGTTGCTCTTTACTGGAAGGTCATGTCAAGCATTTGGAAGGAGGCTCAGGTAAGCATCGGTCCGTTTTGGTTTGCTATGGAGCACAATTATTGAACAAACACTTATCGTACTCCCGCAAGGAGATAGTGATGCACGCAAATATCATTGCTCTCAAGCTCAAAAAACTCCTGTAAATCATATAACTATTCTCATGGTGAAACCTCAATTTCTGAGAGTGAAAGATATGGATGCTCATATATCTCCTTATCTTGGCTATCATGTATGCTTAGTGCTAGCTACCGTTGGATGTTCGGTATGTCATGATTTGTCTTAAAAATACCTCTACAATGGAGAATGGGTTCATTTCTCCTATGAAATGTAGTGTGAGGTGATTGTTGGAAAAAATCATTGGGATACTAGTCTACAAATTAAAAAGAAAATCTTTGGAAAATTTCTTAGGATTCCGATCCTACGAATTTATGATAATCTTTGAATCAAATAGGCCCTTTTGTGCAAACAGAAGCTCGTTCCCCTAGCTCCGTCACTGGTTTTTGACCCATAAATTTCTCGAATATTACAAGTCTAACTTGCAGGTTGAGAAGAAAGACCAAGGACATACCTCTAATGCGCCGTCATCGACGAACTCATCGAACGCAGGAGCCCTAAGGCCCAGTTTCCACGAGTCAAGCCCCCTCTGCGTCCGAGTCTTCTTGTTCTTCCTCTTGTTTTTGCCGACGACAACCTCTGCAGCAGGATGCCTCCACCCGATCCGTCGGCGCCACCCGACCAGCTCCCTCCTCCGCCGCCCACCGCGCCGCCGGCGTCACCCGACCAGCCCGTAGCAGGATGTGACCAGCCTCCACTCGATCCGCCGGCGCCACCCGACCAGCTGGCTCCTCCGCCGCCCACCGCGCTGCCGCCTTCGACGAGCTTCCACTCCGCCGGACCTCCGAAACCGCCCTCCATCTGCCGAATCACACGACTCCTACCGGCAGGAGGCACGAATCCTACCGGCGTGAGGCGATTTCGATGTGAGAGTGAGGAGAGGAGCTAGGGTTTCGCTGTTTCTAATTTGGGGAAAAAGTGACGGGATGTGGAGGAGGGGATGCGGCCGACAGTCCTATTTTAGGAACTAGGGTTTCGGTCCGGGCCACGTCACTGGCCACGTCGTCCAGCTCATACGTGTACAAATATGTGTATATAAAACTCGTACAGAATAAACCGGGCCGTACGGGCTTCTACAGGGTTTTGCAACCAGATGTTTTGACGATCGTGCCCCTCCGTCCTGCTAGGTATCGGACGATCTGGGTCATCCTTGTGTTTTGCATTTAGACGTTCCAACGCGTTCGCCCCAAGGGGGTAGCACCAGAGCAGAAATTCTGAAGAGACACCTATGCAGCCCCAGCGTCCATGGTCCTTGTCCAGTAGTGATGAATTCCTAGCACATACAACCCGGATAGATCAAGATGGTTCCACGAAGGCGTCGCCAGATCTGCCCCGCGCACCCACGATTGCATAAAGACACAAATTGACACCGTCTACGACGTTAACTTAAACCGATTTGTGCCATTAAGCACCACTGAAATGACCAGTATCACTTACAGCAGGAAATGGGAAATAAACAACGGAAATATCAAGTACTACCACTTAGAGTAGGAAATAATTAACAGGAAAGAGAAAAGGCCCAGGAGAACAGAGCAACAAGCTCAGCCATGATACAAGTCTCGATGACGTGAAAGCAAAGATAAGTGGCTATTAAGATCTAGGTTGCTGAGGACATGTAGCTAGACAGGGGCAATAGCAGGGTGGGGTTCATCTTCATGGATCCTGGCAGCGCGCAACTCTCCGCCTTTTTCGAGGTATCGCAATGTTTCAGCATCGAGTGAAGGCCGTTTGCTCACATCTTGTTCCGAACATCGGAGGCCGAGGATGATGACACGCGCCATCTCCCCTTTGTCAAACTGGTCATCTAACTTCTCGTCAGCAAAGTCCTCTACGAACGTCTGTGGTAGACCTGTGTGCAGTTTCTGGAAGAGGGCCGCGTCATACTTCCCATGCGCAATCTCTAGCAGGACGATCCCAAAGCTGTAGACGTCGGAGCTGCGGCGCAGGTTGGCATCTCCATCTTTCATGCACTGCGGATCCATGTAGCGTGCGGCAACTTGTGTCGGCCGCACTGATGATGCGTCATTGTGTTGGGCAGTCCTCGGCAGCCCAAAGTCGCCGAGCTTGGCGTTGAATTCATCATCCAGGAGTATGTTGCTTGGTTTGATATCTCTGTGCAAGATGTATTTCGGGCGGTCGTGGTGGAGGTACTGAAGCGCAGAACATAAGCCCTTCACTATTTTGTACCTGCAAATATATATATTTCCGTAAATAATGTGTGCCTGCACAAATTCAGGTAATTTTCTTTGTTCTAAAGAAAGATAAATTTCACCGAAATAAGCTGGAATAACAAAACATATATAGGAGAACATGCAATACATAATCATATCGTGGCCGGCCAGACATACCTCATTGCCCATGGTAGTACTTCTTTCCTATCGTACAGGTGCTCGTGGAGGTTACCGTTAGTCACAAGTTCATAGACAATGAAGAGCTGGATGTTCTGTCTGTCCAAGCACCAAAACATGAAGTTGCTTATGCTGCAGCACCAGCCTTCTACCTTCACCACGTTCTTGTGGCCTGTCTCGCCAATAGTGCCCAGCTCCGCGAGGAAGTCCTTAAACTTCCCCTGCGAGTCCTGGAGGATTTTCTTCACTGCCACCTCCTTGTTCCTGAGAACCGCTTTGTATACTTGGCCGGAGCTACCCGCTCCGATCTTGTTCTTGTCGGAGAATTTGCAAGTCGCCGTGGACAGGTCCTTGTACTCCAGTCGTTTAACCTGACTCCCCTTGCCAAAGGACTGGCGTTTTTGTTTCATTTTCCACGATGACAGGCTCGACCAGGTTGCCAACAACAGGGCCGAAGCGAGTGTCGCCAATCCTCCTTTAACCAACGCTTGGTTCTTACGACCTACAGAAAGGAACAAGGGTAAGCAAAACTAAGCATCTCCATGCATCTACTATTGTACCTTGCACTAAAGCATAAACTAATCGGTGGTGGTGCCACGAACAGATAGTCTCGGCAGACATGTCACATGCACAATATATTATCATAAATGGTTGATGACATGAAAGAAAAATAGTTCTTATACGGTGCATCAAAACATTCTAGACCGTTTACTTTGAGTTATCCAACAGTCTAGATCAAAAATACTACACCATTTTTATGTCTGAATCAAGGTAAACAGTGTCTTTGTTGTCTTAATCACCGTAGACACAATCGTAAAGCTCAGCGGAAAATTAGACCAAATACAAATTAATATGTATCCCCTGCAGACCGCAGTTATAGACCATCTTACCACATGGTACTCGGTAAATTCCGTCAGAATATCTAATTTTCACTAGGATAATTGATCCTTGGTCTAAATTGGTCATGATATGTAGCATGTTAAATATCCGTGTAGTTTGAAATAATATAATAATAATTTATTATTATACTAATCATAGTTATATATAGCATAAAATGGAATAAAATGTATGGTCAATATGATGAATAAGATTCCATATATACCTTTGACGCCTAGAGTCTTGCCTTGCTTTGTGTTAGATCCCGTGGTTGTTTCTGCGGAACACACATATATATCAATTTCAAATACATTTTGAAGCCAATAAATTGATATTATGAGTTCTTGGACTACATTTATAATAGCCATACAATCCTTTCCTTTTCGTGTAAATATTTCTATAAAACAAACATAAACAACCTAGCTCGAGCTTGAAACAGCCATATTTTGTACTAAAATGTGTTTTACTACGGCACATTTTGGGATGGAGGAAGCTGATGTTATATAGCAGGTGGCCATGGAAAAGATCGAAAATCCGAATTACAATTTTTGGCAACTTACACTTTTGGAACTTCCCATTTCCCGTATTTTTTGTTGATAGTAGCTAATATCCCTCTAGTTTTCACAAGATTTATTGACCTTTTGTCCACTTTTCATCAAAATTTATGATATATCATTTCTACATGTCATTTGGAGAAATATAATAATATACAATTACACTAATTATGTGTTATCGAATACGACTAAAAAAATATAGGATCAATATGACTCCATATATACCTTTTGTGTCAAGCGCCCCATCTTGCTCTGGAAGGATCTTGGTAGCTCCTGTAGGTGTTTCCGCGGTAGCTCCTGTAGGTGTTTCTGCGGAGAACATATATATATTTGAAACACATTTTAGTTCCGGATCATACGTACGTAAGGTGAGTGTAAAATTTAATCTGTTTTACTAAAGATTTACACTCACTCACCATACTAACAACTTTACTAGCTAATAAATACTAAATTACTACACCAATGACGATGAATACCTTAGGTTCTTCATTTTCGTGAAATACCCCTAATAGAGACCTTATGACTCTAAAATCAGATGTAAACACGTATTTTAAGAAATAGATTTAATTAACAAGATATGAGTTATATGCCACAAAACATTTTATACATGTTAACATTTTCACTTTTATAGTTGATAAACTTTACAAAGTTTGACACTGATCAATGCTAAAACACAGGACCATTTGGAAAAGATTGAGTCGATTCTACTACTAGTATCACTCTAACTATGCATTAAAGATGTAAAAACCGAAGGCATATAAAAAGTACCCGTTAGGTCTTGTATACTCACGCATGAATTAATGCTAATTAATTTGTCAATAGATCTAGTTAGATACTGATTTTTGTTAGTACTAGACTACTACTACTTCTGAAAATCCAGTAAATCCGTACCTGTTGCCGCCAAAGTTGACTTGAAGGACCAGGAATGTATCTGGTGCAGCTCAGAGTTGATACCGGTGGTCGCCGAAAACCCCACGGCCACCACAGGCGGGAGCAAGGCGTCGAGCTTATCTGGTAACTGCGTCTTGACACTAGCAGTGGCAGGAGAATTAGGAGTGCCAAGAGAATTACCGGCACCATAGGTCAGGGTGGCCTCCAGCATCCGAGTGTCCTTGTCAAAAGTGATGGTCGCCGTCATGGTGCCGGTGAGGTCATAGCTCTTCAACCTCGTCGTGCTAACCGAGGTCAAGGAGTTGAGGTCGATGCCGATGTGGCTGTAGGATTCCGTTGGATCCCAGGCGTCGGCCCACGTGTCAAATTCGACGGCGACGTACCGGTCGGCTCCGGCCGGGGGGGTAGTTTTGGCGCTGTTGGTCAGGCCAAGGCCACCACCGTATGAGCCCGACGGTAAGCTTGAGGGGTAGCCGGAAAGGAAGAAGGTCATACCGTCCCCCTTTAGAGTTGTGCTGGGCCACATCTTGATGGTGAAGGTGAAGGTGGTGCTGAAGCTGGCCACCTCGCCGGTTTTGATGTCGTAGAAGGCCACCGGGTGGTCATACGACATCCGGCCGCTGCAGTCTGAGGTCTTGGAATTACAGGTGAGGTCAACCAGGTCGCCGTTGAGGGCGGCGTCGCCCTCGAACCGGAGATCTCCTAAACTGTACTTGGAGGGGTTTGAGAAGTCGAAGCTGAAGGAAGTGGCGGCGGCAACATGGTGGGACAAGAAGAAGACTGGGAGGATGAAGATGCAGGCGGCGAGGAAGATGCGTGCAGTTGCACTTTCAAGCGCCATAGCGTGGATGTACTAGTGTGTGTCAGTGTCACTAGTGGAAAACGGGGCTATAGGCCCGGTTCATTTGGGCCTTTAGTCCCGGTTTCCAAACCGGGACCAATTAGGCGGGACTAAAGGTCCCCCCTTTAGTCCCGGTTGCAAACCGGGACTAAAGGTCCCGCCACGTGGGCTGCTGGCGCGCGTCGAGGAAAAAACCCTTTAGTCCCGGTTTGTAACACGAACCGGGACTAAAGGTTATTTCGTTATTTTTTTTATCTATTTGGTTCCCAATTATTTTTCGCTCCTCTTTTTTTTCCTATTTTTTCAGAATTTCTAGTATTTCAGTTATTTAACTAGTTTAGTTTCTAACTCCACTTAATCTCTAACTACCCTTAATCTCTAGTCAAATTACTTACTCGTGGTCCAACTTCCCGCTCGGTCACCCATCCTCCCACTACTCCAGCACTAGCACGCTTAACTTCCAAGTTCCTTTCCCATCCCGCTTCCAAATGCTTCGCGCGCATGTTGTGATACTAGTATCATATCAATCCTATTAACATGTTGGTCGATGTCACACTTATTTATTATTCGAATTCCAAATAATTATTTTAATAAACAAAACTAAGCACGTAATAACATGTTGTGGTAATGGTATTATAATTATAATTTTTTTAATTTGTATTATAATAGTTTTTTAATTTATTATTTTTTAATATTTTTTTGCCAAACTTGAAAATCTAAAAATTGGCTAACTTTATGGTTAAGTAATAGTAATCTTTATGCATGATGTAATTATTATTTTAAAAAATTTAAAAAAATAAAATTCCGAATTTATGGCAAAAACTAAAATCTTCCTGCTTCCATATTTTATTTGGAATTTTGAGAATCTAAAAATTGGCTAACCGGGTAAACCCCGGTGAATTCGGATGTAACTTTTTCTCAGGATTTTTTTGATATATTATACGTTTTTTTCCGACGTCGTATGCAAAAGTTATTGCGGTTTTACCATTTTTTTAACTTTTTTTGCAAAAAAAGTGAAAATTCGAATTTCTTAATTTCTCCGAATAGTAGGTTGCATAACATACAAGAATCTGAAAAGATTTTATTTTTTGAATTTTGTATCATTTTCTTTTCTATTTTACAGTGCTAAAAAAGGCGATCCATGGGGGGGGGGGGGGGTGGAGGTGCATGGGGATGCAAAAAACCCTTTAGTCCCCCTTCGTGTTACGAACCGGGACTAAAGGGTAGACCTTTAGTCCCGGTTGGTAATACGAAGGGGGACTAAAGGGTTTTACCCCATAGACCACCGAGTCCCGGTTCGTAATACGAAGGGGGACTAAAGGGTCCAAACGAACCGGGACTAAAGGGTTTTAATGATGAACCGGGACCAATGCCCCCCATTGGACCCGGTTTGGTTCAAAACGGGGACTATTGCTTGGGACGAAAGACCTCTTTTCCACTAGTGTGTGTGACTTGGTGTTATCGTTGGTTGGCATGGATTTATAAGCAAAGGTAGAGGTCTGAGAGAGAGAAACCCAAACGGTCGGGATACTACTGCATGCGTACCCTCTAGCTACATGCAAAATAAATAAACGAGCTAGACAAGTGGCGTCATGTGATCTGCATAGCCTCCATATACAATTCGGGAAAAATATATATAAGAAAAGCTTGTATGCCAGTTGCCAGCACGACATGTGCACGTGAAACTAAAAGAAGAGGCATCAAGACTTGGTATGCTAGTCTTTCTATTTTACGTAGTAAAGTCAAATTTACAAACTGGTTGCATACCCCAAACAAACAACTTGGTGTGGTTGTATACATCTAAGCTGTATTCCCGAAGGGCTGGGAGCTCTCTTGGGCCCTTTGCCTCTATGTATCGCCCCACATGTGGGCCCATCTAACACTGCTATCACTGGATTGTAGGACCGTCCTTATGATGGCGATTATAAGAACATCCCGACTCGATTGCTTTTTTCCTTTCTTGTTTCAGGGTCTTTATTGCAAAGCAATGGACCAAATTGTAAATTTCTATACTGTTGAGGTCCTATCTATACCGGGGTCCTAGACGAAATAGGCCGTAGCCCCGCTTCATAAATAAAGCCTCAACGGCCGAACCGATACAACATGATGAGGGGAACCTCTTACAAAGCATATCAAAGATAACAAAGAAAGAACAAGGAACACCAAACTTGCCACCGGAAGAACACCGGAACATGCCCATGAGATACCAGGCTCCACGACAACGCCCCCAAGAGGGTAACGACGTAGCACGTCGTCGTCGTTGAGACCGAGGGTCAAGGGTTTTCACCCCGGAGCCTTGGCGCGTCGATGAGACCCACTACAGCGCCCCCAGGAGGGTACCCATACCCACGGGCATGGCCGCCATTGGCACCGAAATGCTGATCTTTCGCCCCAAAGACCCTTCGCACACGCCCGGTACAAAGGACCCGTCCACCGCCTCCGAGCTCGGCCTCCGAAACACGATATGGGAGCTTCCAAAGACGAAGCGCCGCAACACCAGGGACCCCCACTGTCCGCTTCTCGCCATCCAAACAACCAAGGAGAGAGACCATCCACCGCTACGTCGCTCGCCGCAGAGACGCTCGTGCAGTCCACCTTCCAGAGCCGTCGACCCGGCATCCACGTTCTCCATCCGAGGGACCAACAAGTCACAGGGTCACCGTGATGGACAAGTGGGGCCGGCGAAAGAAACTAGGCCCCCGAGAGCGACACCCGCAATCAATAAGAAGAGATCTCGTCCTCCACCGTCTGAGATGGTCGCCGACTGGACGCGGTAGAAGGTCCGGTTAGGCTCAGATCAGCCCACACAGGCCCGCACAGGCCAGGGCCCGTAAAACCCATATCAGGCCCACTGGGCCTAGATCTGGACCGAGAAACCCTAGCCATGGCTAGCACCCGAGCAACACCTAGCCCCATCGCCGTGATGTCTCCTACTGTCGCCGCCGTTGAACCACCGCCGCCACGGCCAATGCAAACCTGCCCATGGCTCTTGATGGCCGACCACCGGTAAGGAGCCGCTGCCCCGCCCGAGCGTGCACCACCGTTGTGAAGCGTCGTCGCTGGCCATGTGTGCAGATCCGTGTAGCCTCCACGCCGCCGCCAGCAGAGCTCGCCGCCACGCTGCTGCCCCCCATGCCGAGAGCCACGCCCCGACACAGCTACCGCGTGCCGCGCCGCCGCCCTGGCTTTGCCCGGCAGCGCCCCCCTCTCCCCGGTGGCGGCGAGGAGGAGAAAGAGAAGAGGGAGGGGAGGGGAGAGGTGATGGTGTAGAGGAGCCCCCGGTCGCCCGTGGCGGTGACGCGGGAGGCTAGGGTTTTTTTTCGTATCGGGGTCCTTCTTGAGCCTTGTTCCTGTTAAGAAAAAGGATCGTCCTTGTGATGGTGTTTCTGTGTCTTCTCTACTTCCTCCTGTTCGGATGGTCATCCGCCAAAAAGATCAAAAAATTGCATGGCAGTATTAAAGACGGCACATGAACAAACTAGTTGATGCTAGATCACATAGCTTGGACCAATCAAAGGGGTAGAGTGTAGGTATGTCCATTGCATTTATATATGTGAAATTTAGGGAACTTGTTTATTACTTATTAAATTTTACAAAATGATAAAGGTTTCGTTTAAATGATGAGTTGGGGTTGTTTTTCAATGATTTGATTGTGATGAATTTTGACATGGCTTTTGCTATTAGGGTTTGATAAAATTTGATTAACAAGGTCATAATAATAGAAGAACAAGTCATCATGAAATTATCATCACACTTGAATTATGAATAACTTTGGAAACATTATTTCCAAATTAAAAATATTCAACAATAAATATGTAGTTCAAATTACGTGGGAAGTAAAATAGATAAAATGTGCAAAAATATGAATAAATGAACTCAAGTCCGTAGTGGATTTTAGATCAATTTTATAAAAAATATTGATATTAAAATATCCTCATATCCCTTAGTATTCCACATAAGAAATCCAATAAATAAATAGTATTACAAATGAAAAAAGACAATACTAGATTAAATGTTGATCTCTTCTGACCTGTAAAATAAGCATAAAAGTCACACACACAAAAGGTTTGTCACCATAAAATTGTAGTTCCGTGTGTCACTAGATGTTATCATTGATTTTTCTTCGAATGGATTAGACAACTGGTTGGGATACTACATGTCTACCTCTAGCTACATACCAAGAAAATAAACGAGCTAGACAAATGGAGTTACGTGCACTCTAAGGGCATCTCCAGCGGCGCGACGCATTTTAGTGTCCGCGCGTCCGTTTGCGTCGCGCAGCGGATGCTGAAATGACCGTTTTCGTCCGCGTGTCCGTTTGCGTCTGGGGTTGGCTCCAGCGGCCCGACGCATTTTTTTTTCTCTTTTTCATTTCAACATACTTCCAAATATTACAAATTGGAAGATTATTTTACACAAACTAATACATAGTTTGGAACATGGTTTACACAAACTAATACATAGTTTGTACCATGGTGGACACAAATATAAATATTTTAAAAATAGAAACCAGTTGTGTTGATTTCCGTATGTTCGCTGCCAAGAAAGAACATTCGAGGGCACACCCAGTCACCCAAACTGGAAAATCCAGCGGGAGGATTGACGGTGCCCTTGTTGGTTCTACCGATGAGGCGAACAGACAGAAACCTTCCACTACTGGCTTCGTCTGGCCGTAGCCAGATTCGCTGCAAAGAAAGAACACTCTACGTTCTAACTATCGGAGTCCGACTCGGATTCGCCGGTGTGGTAGTGCCTGCGGCAGGCCGTGTCGTCGAAGACCTTGACGACCATCTCACCGTCTCCCTCGTAGAGGAAGGTGAGCTGGCAGCCGGGCTCGAGCGCCAGGTCACGGGCGAACTTGCCCCACCCGGTGTGCAAGTACATCTTGCCCTGCCCGTCGAACAGGACCTCCACGGCCCAGCGGCAGAAGTTGCAGCTGGCCTCCCGTAGCTGCAAATGCGCCGGCTCGACGCCGTCGACGAACTCGGCGAACTTGTCCGGGAGACGCTTGATGCCGAGCGGGTCGTCGTCGATGCGGAGGAGGAACTCGAAGCAGCGTCCCTCCACGTCGGAGGAAGACGAAGAGGGCGCAGGCGACGGCGAGCGTGGGGCCGTAGCTGCTCCACCACGGCGGCCCCTGCCCCGTCCCCAGGGCCGTCCAGGGCCGCGGCCTCGACCGCCTCGCCGGCCACCAGGACCCGCCATGGTCTTCCTCGCGGGGCTGGCTGCGTCGCAGGAACACCTAGGCGGCGGAACGCTCGAGCTTTGTGGCGGCTAGGGTTTCTATGGAGGGAGTGGATGAGGAAGAAGAAGGCGCGGCCCCGTTATATAGGCCGGAGGCATGCGGTGGCCGCGGGACGCGTGGCGACCGCCATTAACGTGGTTGGCGGAGGTGGGCTGCGGCCGCTCGGCAGCCGAGGCATTGCCATTAACGTGGGCCGAAGCGACGCAGCGGGGCCAGTCGCAGGCGCGTTTGAGAAGACGCATCGACGCCGGGTCACTGCCAGGCGGGCCCGACAAAACATCCGCCGGATACGACCGGACACTTTTGGCGTCCGCGCAGTGTCCGCGGAGACGCATCCGAGGCGCATATTTGGGCCAGGTTTGCGTCTCCGCGGACGGCCCGGTCATTTTGCGTCGCCCCGCTGGAGAGGGTGCCAGACGCATTTCCGGTCACGGCGGACGAAAACGACCATTTGCGTCGCGCCGCTGGAGATGCCCTAACGTTCAAAAATACCGGAGCTGCCACCAAGAGGGTCACGACAAAATAGACCTTGTTGCCTGTACTCTGGACATCGATTCCAACACATTGGTTCCTTAGAGCATCTCCAGCCGCGTCCCCCAAAGCGTCCCCCAAACCGCGCTGGATTGAGCGTTTGGGGGACGTGTTTTGTTCGTGCCGCCTTTGGGGGACGTCGCTCCCCAGCCGCGTCCCCCAAACGCCTCCCCCAAACATTTAAAATATTTTTTTTGGCTTTTTTATTTCAATTTCCACAAACTAATACATAATTTGGAACGTGGTTTACACGAAAACATAATTGGGAACGTGGTTTTTCACAAACTAATACATAGTTTGAACCGTCGTGGACACAAATATAAAATTTTGCAAAGAAACTAAACCTAACTAGGCCGTGCATCGAAAGTTTCCTGTGTTCGATGCTAAGAAAGAACACTCGAGGGCACACCCAGTCGCCTAAACTGGAAAATCCAGCGGGAGGATGGTGCCCTTGTTGGTTCTACCGATGAGGCGAACAGGCAGAAACCTCCGTGCACGTGTTCGCTGCGAAGAAAGAACACTCAGTCGTCCTCCTCGTCGGTGCTGTCGCCCTGGTAGTCCCAGCGGCACCGCGTCTCGTCGAAGACCTTGACGCTCATGTCCCTGTCGCCGAAGTAGGAGAACAGGAGGATGAAGCCGGCTTGGAGGCTGTGGTGCCGCGCGAACTTCTCCCAGCCGATGTTGAGGTACATCTTGCCGCGCGCGTCGTAGATCACGTCGACGATCCACTGGTAGTAGCTGCACGCAGCCTCCCGCAGATGCATCGTGCGCGGGCGATCGTCGCCGGCGACGTAGTCGGCGAAGGAGTCCGGCAGCCTCTGGATGCCGCGCGGGTCGCCCTTGAGGACGAGGACGAACTCGAACCGCACGTCCGGCTCCACGTCCATCTCCGACGATGATGAAGCCGGCGGCGTGGAAGGCGACGGCGAGCGTTCAGCTCTGCCGCGGCCACGACCACGACCACGACCACGGCCGCGAGGTTAGCCTCCGCCTCTACCGGACATAGCGTCGAGTCTTGTTGAGATGGTGGCGGCTAGGGTTTGGGAGAGAGGCGCTAGGGTTTGTGTGTGAGAGGGACGATGAGAGGCGGCCCTTTTATAGGCCGGAGGGAGGCGGGGGAGCGGTGGCGCGCATTAACGCCGGCACGCAGAGCTAGGCGTGACGGGACGCGTCGCTGCGTCGCTGCGGGAACTGCACCGTCCCTGCGTCGCTGCGGGAACTGCGCACCGCCAATAACTTTCGTCGCGAGGTAGGCGACGGTTAGGTTAAAAATTTATTGTGCCGCTGACGAGTCGGCCCCGCCACTCCCCGTCTCGCTTTTCGTTGTGTCCGGCGTCCCCGGTGCGTCCCCTGTGGGACGGGGACGGGCTCGGGGCGCCGGACACCGAATGGGGGCGCGTCGGACAAAAATGGGCTTTGGGGGACGCGGCTGGAACGCATTTTCTGTCCGGCGCGCCCCAAATCCCTTTGAGAGACGCTTTGGAGGACGCGGCTGGAGATGCTCTTAGGTACGTATTGGGATGGTCATCTTCCATCTCTCACTGAACGATCTATATATACTTCTAAGTCCATATGGTATCCTTAGCTTAATGCACTTTTGTTCCATTATCACTTGATACGTACGCACTATTATTCTGAACGGTTTGTGCAAAGTCATATGGAGGTAGTAATATATATATCGAAAATTGTTTCCTCGCTACGACGGTAGCGACCCCTTAGATTCCTTGTGCCAAGATATGTGCTAATCATGCATGTACATTACTCCTCAAGGTTACTGGATCTTAACAAAAATTCAGTCGTGGTTGGGGAATAATAGTGTGGAGAAAGAATTGTTTGTCAGGCAATTTTTAGCTGCTAGCTATTTAATGGATGAGGTTTTTTTTAGAGCAACCACATATTTCATTAAACGAAAATCAAGTTACAATAAGCAACATATATAGAAACGAAAAGACAAACCGGAATAAAATGATTATCCTGATATTGCAGATAAAAAGTTAAAAGATCGAGAAATACAAAACAATCCCGAGGGTTTCCTGCAAACACCATAGCGAGCGGCCGTCGTCCAACTCTAGCGCCCCCGAGGCGAACCCCGGAAAAGACGCCGAGCCCCATTCCGTACGAGCTACACCATGTCGTTTTGTGTTTGACATGTAGTTAAGATAAACCCTAGCATGCAATTGTGTACGCGCTAACCCTATTGCGATACAAGGTCATCAACCCCCACCATCTGAGTTTGGCAACAGCATAGTGGCTACTTTGCCCCACCCATGCTTTTGTTTTTTTTTTGAAAGGAATGCGGTAGGGGAAACCCCTACAACGGTTTTTGTTTTTAAATAATAAGAACCTAAATTTACGCCCGTGAGGACTTGAACCAGCTGGGTGGCTGGATTGTACATCCACTTCCCTAACCAAGTGAGATAGGCTCACTTCTTACCCAGGCTTATTTAGCACCATGAATTTAATATTAGTGGTCTAATTGATGCCTAATGCACTCGTTACTTACGAAGCGCAACTAAGCACGTGCCTACATGGCATTCCATCATATACTCCCTCCGTCCGCAAATAAGTGTATATTTTTCTTTTTTGGAAGTCAAATATTTTTAAAGTTGATTAGATTTTTACATAAAAATAACAACATTTGTGACATACAACTATTATATTATTGAACTACATGTCAAGATAAGTCTAGCCATATTAATTTGGTGTCATAAATGCTGTTATTTTTTCTTAAAAAGTTAGTCAAAGTTAATAGAATTTGACTTAAGACGTCTTAATGTACACTTATTTGTGGACGGAGGGAGTATATATGAACACATACACAAGGACTTGCTCGGTTATAGCAAGTCTTCCCCTCATAAACTAACAGCTTGTGGCTGATCTCTAGATCTAGTAGACTGGGATAGAGCAGGCGATCATAATTACTATAGTGTATGCAAGTCAGAATTGAAGGCCCAAGTGCACGGTTCCCATCAACGCCCCACATGTGCATAATCCACTAGGTAACCCCTATGTCTCGCTCTCAGCGAGTCAAGGGATCAACTCACCTGCACAGCTCACTTCGTCACTCGTTTCACACTCTATACGGGCCGCCCAACACCTGCGTGCTAAAAACAAAAATGGAGCACTAACGAAAATCACCGACGAGCGAAGAGCGCCCCAAATCAATGGTGAATAGAAAAGATTTGTATCCTGATCTACTTTGAAAGTTTTAATCGTAGAAGAAATTCAGAAGCCTTCATACGCGTGGACCAAAATCCAAAAGTCTCGATAATCTTCTCTTCTCTATCTATCTATCTATCTACTATCTAAAATATATGATTCGTTCCTTCGTCAAGCCTCTCGGACTTTCGCCAACACAGTTTTTTTCCCGCTTCGGTTTTTTCCACCACATCAATGCC
Organism: Lolium perenne; assembly: GCF_019359855.2. NCBI lineage: Eukaryota > Viridiplantae > Streptophyta > Magnoliopsida > Poales > Poaceae > Lolium > Lolium perenne. The sequence goes on from NC_067244.2 coordinate 14,223,192, forward strand.
AAATAAAATCTCGGTATTACATGCCACTAATTATTTCTAGGCCGGGCTTTTTTTTCCAAGGTCAGTGGCTCAAAGAAGGGGACCAAAATACAAAGTTTTTCCACCGTAAAGCTAATGGAAGAGCTAAGAAGAACAGGATCAGGAAACTAAGAAGACATGACAGTGACAACGGATGAAAATGAGTTCAGGGATATTGCTAATAGCTTCTTTCAGCACCTGTACCAAAAGGACACAACTGTAGACCCGATGCAGATTATCCACCTAATTTGATATGCATGGTTGGAAGTTTAGTGAACCAAATTTGTAAGTACCTATAGTTGTAGTCCCAATATGGAATTCTCTAAATCTAGAATATTGATCATTCTCTTTAAGAAGGTTGACTGTAGTTATTTTGATGACGATTTTTCTATGTTTTGTTTGTAGAGCACCCATATTTCACTCTGGAGCCTAAAGATTTGTAGTTAGTTCCGCAGCGGCGGTGTGCTGCTCTTGTTGCTGGAGAGGATGATGATGTCCTGCACTTCCACGAGCACGAGGTGTCTAGGATGGACACGCTCACTGACATCGCCAACAAGTACATTGTCGAGGTACTCTCTCCAATCCTAGTGGGTTTTTTTGGTATGTTTGCTGAATGAAGATAGTGATTGATGTCTACGGGTGCTTCTATTCTTGTAGACAGTGTTGGGCCTCCAAGAGCAGAGGTTTGTAGAACAGCAGCAAGTTTCCCTTAAGTGGATCACCCAAGGTTTATCGATCTCAGGGAGGAAGAGGTCAAAGATATCCCTCTCATGCAACCCTGCAACCACAAAGCAAGAAGTCTCTTGTGTCCCCAACACACCTAATAGGTGCACTAGTTCGGCGAAGAGATAGTGAAATACAGGTGGTATAAATAAGTAGTGGCAACGGCACCAGAAAAGTGCTTTGCCCAGGACAGTAAACAAGCAGTAGTAACGCAGCAGTAATAACGCAGTAAAACAGTAAACAAGTAGCGATAGCAGTATTTAGGAACAAGGCCTAGGGATTAGACTTTCACTAGTGGACACTCTCAACTTTGATCACATAACAGAATAGATAAATGCATACTCTACACTCTCTTGTTGGATGATGAATACCATTGCGTAGGATTACACGAACCCTCAATGCCGGAGTTAACAAGCTCCACAATTCAATGTTCATATTTAAATAACCTTAGAGTGCATGAAAGATCAACACGACTAAACCAAGTACTAACATAGCATGCACACTGTCACCTTCACACTATGTAGGAGGAATAGATCACATCAATACCATCATAGCAATAGTTAACTTCATAATCTACAAGAGATCATAATCATAGCCTACGCCAAGTACTAACACGAATGCACACACTGTCACCATTACACCGTGCAGGAGGAATAAAACTACTTTAATAACATCACTAGAGTAGCACACAGATAAATTGTGATACAAAACACATTGCAATCATAAAGAGATATAAATAAGCACTTCACTATGCCATTCATAACAGTGAATAAGTATTCTGTGAAATATAGCCTAAGAGACCCACACGGTGCACACACTGTCACCTTTACACACGTGGGACAAGGAGTCTCCGGAGATCACATAAGTAAAACTCACTTGACTAGCATAACGACATCTAGATTACAAGCATCATCATATGAATCTCAATCATGTAAGGCAGCTCATGAGATTATTGTATTGAAGTACATAGGAGAGAGATGAACCACATAGCTACCGGTACAGCCCCGAGCCTCGATGGAGAACTACTCCCTCCTCATGGAGACAGCAGCGTTGATGAAGATGGTGGTGGTGTCGATGGAGGAGCCTTCCGGGGGCACTTCCCCGTCCCGGCGGCGTGCCGGAACAGAGACTCCTGTCCCCCAGATCTTGGCTTCGCGATGGCGGCGGCTCTGGAAGGTTTCTCGTACCGTGGCTTTTCCGTATCGAGGTTTTAGGTCAAGGGGGCTTAAATAGGCGAAGAGGCGGCGTCAGGAGGTCAACGAGGCGACGACACCATAAGGCGGCGCGGCCAGGGCCTGGGTCGCGCCGGCCTATCATCTGGGGCCCCTGTGGCCCCCCTCTGGCGGCTCTCGGGTGTTCTGGAAGCTTCGTGGAAAAATAGGATGCTGGGTGTTGATTTCGTCCGATTCCGAGAATATTTCCTTACTAGGATTTCTGAAACCAAAAACAGCAGAAAACAGGAACTGGCCCTTCGGCATCTCGTCAATAGGTTAGTTCCGGAAAACGCATAATAATGACATGAAATGTACATAAAACATCATCAATAATGAGGCATGGAACATAAGAAATTATCGATACGTCGGAGACGTATCAGCATCCCCAATCTTAGTTTCTGCTCGTCCCGAGCAGGTAAATGATAACAAAGATAATTTCTGGAGTGACATGCCATCATAAACTTGATCATATTGTAAACATATGTAATGAATGCAGCGATCAAAACAATGGTAATGACATGAGTAAACAAATGAATCATAAAGCAAAGACTTTTCATGAATAGTACTTTCAAGACAAGCATCAATAAGTCTTGCATAAGAGTTAACTCATAAAGCAATAATTCAAAGTAAAGGCATTGAAGCAACACAATGGAAGATTAAGTTTCAGCGGTTGCTTTCAACTTGTAACATGCATATCTCATGGATAGTTGTCAATGCAAAGCAATATAACAAGTGCAATAAGCAAGTATGTAAGAATCAATGCACAGTTCACACAAATGTTTGCTTCTTGAGGTGGAGAGAGATAGGTGAACTGACTCAACAATAAAAGTAAAAGAAAGGTCCTTCAAAGAGGAAAGCATTGATTGCTATATTTGTGATAGAGCTTTGGTTTTGAAAACATAAAGAGAGCATAAAAATAAAGTTTTGAGAGGTGTATGTTGTTGTCAACGAATGGTAGCGGGTACTCTAACCCCCTTGCCAGACAAACCTTCAAAGAGCGGCTCCCATTTTATTTTATTTTTGGGTGGCACTCCTTCCAACCCTTCTTTCACAAACCATGGCTAACCGAATCCTCGGGTGCCTGCCAACAATCTCATACCATGAAGGAGTGCCTTTTTATTTTAGTTTTATTATGATGACACTCCTCCCAACCTTTGCTTACACAAGCCATGGCTAACCGAATCCTTCGGGTGCCGTCCAACAATCACATACCATGGAGGAGTGTCTATTTTTGTTAATTAATTTGGGACTGAGAATCCCATTGCTAGCTCTTTTTGCAAAATTATTGGATAAGCGGATGAAGCCACTAGTCCATTGGTGAAAGTTGCCCAACAAGATTGAAAGATAAACACCACATACTTCCTCATGAGCTATCAAACATTGACACAAATAAGAGGTAATAACTTTTGAAGTGTTTAAAGATAGCACTCAAGCAATTTACTTTGGAATGGCGGAGAAATACCATGTAGTAGGTAGGTATGGTGGACACAAATGGCATAGTGGTTGGCTCAAGGATTTTGGATGCATGAGAAGTATTCCCTCTCGATACAAGGCTTAGGCTAGCAAGGTTTATTTGAAACAAACACAAGGATGAACCGGTGCAGCAAAACTCACATAAAATACATATTGTAAACATTATAAGACTCTACACCGTCTTCCTTGTTGTTCAAACTCAATACTAGAAATTATCTAGACCTTAGAGAGACCGATTATGCAAACCAAATTTTAGCAAGCTCTATGTATTTCTTCATTAATGGGTGCAAAGTATATGATGCAAGAGCTTAAATATGAGCACAACAATTGCCAAGTATCACATTATCCAAGACATTATAGCAATTACTACATGTAGCATTTCCCGTTTCCAACCATATAACAAATAACGAAGCAGTTTCAACCTTCGCCATGAAAATTAAAAGCTAAGAACACATGTGTTCATATGAACCAGCGGAGCGTGTCTCTCTCCCACACAAGCATTTATTCAAACAAAAACAAAAACAAAAGCACACAGACGCTCCAAGTAAAGTACATAAGATGTGACCGAATAAAAATATAGTTTCAAGAGAAGGAACCTGATAATTTGTCGATGAAGAAGGGGATGCCTTGGGCATCCCCAAGCTTAGATGCTTGAGTCTTCTTGAAATATGCAGGGATGAACCACGGGGGCATCCCCAAGCTTAGACTTTTCACTCTTCTTGATCGTAGTATATCATCCTCCTCTCTTGACCCTTGAAAACTTCCTTCACACCAAACTCGAAAGAAACTCATTAGAGGGTTAGTGCATAATCAAAAACTCACATGTTCAGAGGTGACACAATCATTCTTAACACTTCTGGACATTGCTCAAAGCTACTGGAAGTCAATGGAACAAAGAAATCCATCCCACATAGCAAAAGAAGCAATGCGAAATAAAAGGCAGAATCTATCAAAACAGAACAGTCCGTAAAGACGAATTTTATTGAGGCACCAGACTTGCTCAAATGAAAATGCTCAAATTGAATGAAATTGCGTACATATCTGAGGATCACTCACGTAAATTGGCATAATTTTCTGAGTTACCTACAGAGAATTTTGTCCAGATTCGTGACAGCAAAGAAATCTGTTTCTGCGCAGTAATCCAAATCTAGTATCAACCTTGCTATCAACGACTTTACTTGGCACAACAAAACACAAAACTAAGATAAGAAGAGGTTGCTACAGTAGTAAACAACTTCCAAGACACAAATATAAAACAAAATACTGTAGCAAAATAACACATGGGTTATCTCCCAAGAAGTTCTTTCTTTATAGCCATTAAGATGGGCTCAGCAGTTTTAATGATGCACTCGCAAGAAATAGTATTTGAAGCAAAAGAGAGCATCAAGAAGCAAATTCAAAACAAATTTAAGCCTAACATGCTTCCTATGCATAGGAATCTTGACACAAATAAATTCATGAAGAGCAAAATGACAAGATCAGGAAGATAAAACAAGTGTAGCTTCAAAAATTTCAGCACATAGAGAGGCATTTTAGTAACATGAAAATTTCTACAACCATATTTTCCTTTCTCATAATAACTTTCAGTTGCATCATGAGCAAACTCAACAATATAACTATCAAATGAAACATTCTTATCATGAGTCTCATGCATAAAATTATTACTACCCACATAAGCATAATCAATTTTATTAGTTGTAGTGGGAGCAAATTCAACAAAGTAGCTATCATTATTATTCTCATCATCAAATATAGGAGGCATATTGTATTCATAATCAAATTTATCCTCCATAACAGGTGGCAACAAAAGACTACTATCATTATAATCATCATAAATAGGAGGCAAAGTATCATCAAAGTAAATTTTCTCCTCAATGCTTGGGGGACTAAAAAGATCATGCTCATCAAAGCCAGCTTCCCCAAGCTTAGAATTTTCCATAGCATTAGCAACAATAGTGTTCAAAGCATTCATATTAATAACATTCCCATTAACATGCATATAAAGTTCCATGGGTTTTTTAATTCTCTCTTCAAACACATCATGTCCTAATTCAAGATAAAGTTCATAAAGATCTCTCATATTTTTGTTGTTTTCCATTATGCCTAACTAGTGTAAACAAGAAACAAAAAGTTGCAATTGCAGGATCTAAAGGAAATAGCTTCGAGCACAAACACAATGGCGCCAGAAAAGTACTTAACCTGGAACCGGAGTATGAGTGCCTTTTACCTTTCCTCCCCGGCAACGGCGCCAGAAAAGTGCTTGATGTCTACGGGTGCTTCTATTCTTGTAGACAGTGTTGGGCCTCCAAGAGCAGAGGTTTGTAGAACAGCAGCAAGTTTCCCTTGAGTGGATCACCCAAGGTTTATCGATCTCAGGGAGGAAGAGGTCAAAGATATCCCTCTCATGCAACCCTGCAACCACAAAGCAAGAAGTCTCTTGTGTCCCCAACACACCTAATAGGTGCACTAGTTCGGCGAAGAGATAGTGAAACACAGGTGGTATAAATAAGTAGTGGCAACGGCACCAGAAAAGTGCTTTGCCCAGGACAGTAAATAAGTAGTAGTAACGCAGCAGTAATAACGCAGTAAAACAGTAAACAAGCAGCGATAGCAGTATTTAGGAACAAGGCCTAGGGATTAGACTTTCACTAGTGGACACTCTCAACTTTGATCACATAACAGAATAGATAAATGCATACTCTACACTCTCTTGTTGGATGATGAACATCATTGCGTAGGATTACACGAACCCTCAATGCCGGAGTTAACAAGCTCCACAATTCAATGTTCATATTTAAATAACCTTAGAGTGCATGAAAGATCAACACGACTAAACCAAGTACTAACATAGCATGCACACTGTTACCTTCACACTATGTAGGAGGAATAGTTAACTTCATAATCTACAAGAGATCATAATCATAGCCTACGCCAAGTACTAACACGGATGCACACACTGTCACCATTACACCGTGCAGGAGGAATAAAACTACTTTAATAACATCACTAGAGTAGCACATAGATAAATTGTGATACAAAACATATTGCAATCATAAAGAGATATAAATAAGCACTTCACTATGCCATTCATAACAGTGAATAAGTATTCTGTGAAATATAGCCTAAGAGACCCACACGGTGCACACACTGTCACCTTTACACACGTGGGACAAGGAGTCTCCGGAGATCACATAAGTAAAACTCACTTGACTAGCATAACGACATCTAGATTACAAGCATCATCATATGAATCTCAATCATGTAAGGCAGCTCATGAGATTATTGTATTGAAGTACATAGGAGAGAGATGAACCACATAGCTACCGGTACAGCCCCGAGCCTCGATGGAGAACTACTCCCTCCTCATGGGAGACAGCAGCGTTGATGAAGATGGCGGTGGTGTCGATGGAGGAGCCTTCCGGGGGCACTTCCCCGTCCCGGCGGCGTGCCGGAACAGAGACTCCTGTCCCCCAGATCTTGGCTTCGCGATGGCGGCGGCTCTGGAAGGTTTCTCGTACCGTGGCTTTTCCGTATCGAGGTTTTAGGTCGAGGGGGCTTAAATAGGCGAAGAGGCGGCGTCAGGAGGTCAACGAGGCGACGACACCATAAGGCGGCGCGGCCAGGGCCTGGGCCGCGCCGGCCTATCATCTGGGGCCCCTGTGGCCCCCCTCTGGCGGCTCTCGGGTGTTCTGGAAGCTTCGTGGAAAAATAGGATGCTGGGCGTTGATTTCGTCCGATTCCGAGAATATTTCCTTACTAGGATTTCTGAAACCAAAAACAGCAGAAAACAGGAACTGGCCCTTCGGCATCTCGTCAATAGGTTAGTTCCGGAAAACGCATAATAATGACATGAAATGTACATAAAACATGTAGAAATCATCAATAATGAGGCATGGAACATAAGAAATTATCGATACGTCGGAGACGTATCAGTGATCTGTGTGCATTATATGTTCTTGCCAAATGCGAGGAATAGGTTAGGGGATTCCGTCCCTAGTTTTTAATTATAAATAAAGTGGTTCATGATTTTTCTTGATTACACTGGCCTTTTTAGCAATTACCTGAACCAGATTTGAGAGGCCAAATAGACTGTCATGAATTGTTTTTTATGTCATCTGGTGTACATGAATTGATGTATCTGCTGAATTGGTCCTTTTTAATAACTAGCAAGGTGGCCCTCGCAAATGCGAGGGCAACATCTTAACTCTCAAGTTATTTTTTCAGTTTGTTCTTTAATACTTTGTAGTCATGCATAATCATATTATGTCAATAATGTATTCTATGATTTTGTAACCACCAAAGATATCATGCAAATAAATATATTACAGCTGCACAGGACATCGTTAGTTATGTTTACTTTTCGTAGAAAGGGTCGTTGTGCTATTCCCACGGTACTGTTCATATGTCTTGTTTGTATGTGATAATTTATTCCCACATAGAACAGAACTTAGCTCCCAAGCTATCACATGTTGTTTCAAGTTGCCATTTGTGACAAAAAGTCAGGTCTAATATCAAATTTGGTGTAATTTATAGAAGAATTTGTAGGTTTATAATTATACTTATAATACAGCCACCCTTATAGGTGACACGTTGTGCCAACAAAGATGTTTTTAATTATATTGACTTTTAATAATAATAATAGTATAAGTCATCGTTCCCTCCGGTGCAAACACATGCCTAATTATTTACAGCAGATACTACCCCTTCTTCACTACTGAACCTATCTCCTTCATTCGATCAAAACTGTGCTAATATGTTAAGGATCTGACACTCATCACATTCAGACAAAAAGGAAACTCGTAAACAATAAATTCATTAACATTAAAATTTGGAAATAATATTTTTTCTTTTATCTCTGATATCACTTTCATGTTTTTTTAAATATATAGACATGCAAACTCGAATGAAAACTTTAATAGCTATCTTCAAAATTTGGGTATTTTTTATATAATTAGCAATATATAAAGATATATTTGGAGTATTTGTATATACGCTCTCATCTATGTGTAGCCAGCAGTATAGCCTGACATGAATATATTCTGATCGTGTCCTAGTATTTTGTAGAGTTTTCAAAATTTGGGTATCAATATTTACATTATGGGTTGTAATTAACAATATAGTTGCATTTCGTGTATTTTTATATACATGTTCATGTACACGTAGCCGACAATAAAACTTGGCATGAATATATTCGGGCAATGTCCGAGTATTTTATAATGTATGCAGAATTTGTATATAATTTTTTGTATTTTGATTCTTAGTTAGCAATAAAGATGTATTTTGAATATTTGTATATACACACTCATGTACACGTAGCCGGCGGTATAGCCTGGCGTGAATATATTCGAACTATATCCTAATATTCTGTACTGCTTTCAAAATTTGTGTATCAACTTTAGATATTAATGAGCAATTTTAATGAATTTTGAGTGTTTTTCTATACACGCTTATGTACGCGCGCGAAGACGGTACGGCCTGAATATATTAAGAATTGTGTCCTAGTAGTTTTTTTGTCCCTGCCACGTACTTAAAGCTGGATCAAGTAGAAGTTATTAGGAGCCACTTTAAATTTTAATTAAAAATATATGTGTATTTTGTGTATTTGTATATACACGCTCATGTACTCATAGCCGGCATTGTAGCCTGGCATGAATATATTCAGACAATGCCCTAGTATTTTATACTATTTTTATAATTTAGTTATCAAGTTATAGACTTTGAATTTCTCTTAGCAATGTAGATATATTTCGAATATTTGTATATACATACTGATATACGTGTACTCGGCAGTGTAGTCTGGCGTGAATATATACCTACTGTGTCCTAGTATTTTTTTAATGTTTTAAAATTTTAATTAGTACTGTAATATTTATGTATTTAGAGTTTAAATATACGGCCTTATGCACGCGTGCATATATAGCCGGCATGGCCTGAATATATTCGGAACTTGTCACAGTATATTTTTCCAGCCCTACGACGTGCTTAAACTGGTTGTTTACGTAATTTACCTTGATTCTAAAATATTATTTATCCAAATAAAATCAATTTGCATACCTATTATGAGGTAGTCTAAATCATGTAGGACTCATTAGGAGCCAGCATATTTGCTTTCCAAAAGCCACACGGGTGATTCCTTCATAGCGTGGACCATGTATTAGATTTTACACAGATATGTAATTTAAAAATGGCTTCCATAAACATGATAGATGCATACCCGTATATGGTAAGGACTCTTTATTTACATATTTTTGAGGGAATCGTTCCTTACAGTTATTTGGCACGCAAAAAAAGTTCTTGGACGTGCCACAAGTTTAGTTTTGTACATGTATATTATTATACGTAACGCTTCTTAACTTTTAATCTCAGACGTTGAAACTAAAATCAGCGGTTTATGTTTTCTTAGCATATGTGGATTAACCTGGTGCCTCGAAAAAACACTCTTATTTTGCTTTTAGTATATAATAGAAATAGATGTTATGAACCTATTTTGCTATCTTGATAAGCAAATGATGAAGTACTCTTCTTGGTTTTCAGCCACCTGCTCTGTTTTCTTGCTTACAAATTTGCTACCATTTGGTGTACTTGAATTGTTGTTATCATTTCGTGCACTTGAAGTCTGTACTGTTTTTGCAAGGACCAAGCATAGCAGGTGCGACCATCCCTGTGGCAGAGCTTTACCGAACATTGAACTCTTGTTATCATTTTCTTTTTAGTTGTTGTGTGCTTTGTTTTGATCAGGTTGATATTTTCGTGGATACAAATACTCTACTGATTGCAGGTTTACCAGAATTACAGTTTGTAAACCAAGGTATCAAATGCATGTGACCTTTGTACTTTAGGCCTTCTTCTCCTCATAGATGAATGCAAGAAATTAGCTGTTGCAGACGCTTTTTTGTTCTTGAGGCATTGCAAGGGGTGGTTCAGTTTTTAACTCTATGTATGCATGTAGACCACTAGCAAGTTGTCTTTTCCTGTTTACTTGGTCCGTTCCGAAAAACAAGTTTGCATGTTGTAAGTGCTACTTAGGCTGTGAAGTTTATTTCAAAATAAATCTACTATTGGTTCATATTGTGGTCAACCAGGATACTGTTGCATCTTCATGGTACTTAGAAAACCAGTTGTCTATCTTGTTTTCCTTGTCATGGTATGTAGTAGCATATAGTACGTATTCAGCGCAAGCTCTAAAATTCGGAGCTGTTGTTCCTCAAGTTTTGAGCAACAAAAGATATCAAAATACAAAGGAAAAGAACAATCTTGTAGTTACTGTGAGTATTTTCTAACAAATTGATGTTGAACATTTTTTTTGCAGGTTGGTGGTAGGATAGCTCAAGGGCCTATACAACCTGGAGGATCTATGTAACATGGATTGAAAACCCGCAGCATGAAGACGCGTCGGTGATACCGATTAAAAGGTCTTACATGCGATTAACCGGGATGCAACCGGTTAACCGGCCAGCCCAAACGTAAAAGAAAGTCTATTTTCCGCCCGACTGACCGCCTGCGCACAGTTTCAGTGGCCTCGATAACTAGCACCGGTTGACTCTTCGTTCCTCCGTCTTTTTTTTTTTTGAACAGGTAAGGTCCCGAAGGACCTAGAAGTTGTATTAGTCAAACGGCAGATACAAATTTACATTGAAGCCCCTAGTTAACCAGATAACTAAAGATAAGGCCTCAAATTTTACAAGCAGGACCCTAAAGTAGAAACTGAAAACGCGATCAGGTCCTCGGTCATCTCCGCCGCGTATGAGCAAGCTCCAGAACCGGGCACCCGCGCCGCCACCTGGGACTAAGCCACTTGGGGCAACGCCGGCGATGATCCCAGCCATGGAGTTGATGAAGATCCTCTCAAGGAGGAAGAGCAGCCGAGGAAGAACAAAGCTTCCCGGCAAGGAGCGGCTCCAATCGCCACAGATAACTCCAGCACAAAATCGCCAGTGTTGATGAACTCCAGAAGTGAACACAGCTTCCAAATCGCGGGCACCGGTGTGCTCGCGACCCCTCCACCGAGCCAGAGAACCAGGATCAGCAGATCCCACCCCTCTCTCCCGTCTGTCACCACGACCACAAGGGGAGAGAAGAGGAGCCTGCAGACCAAAGTAATCCCGAGCTCCGCGGTCGAGCTTTATTGAAGAGGTTGCCGGAGAAGTGTTGCAGCTCGCCGTCTCCGCCCGCCGGAGCTCTGCATGCCGCCACACCTCCACCACGCCGCTCCTGGAACTGCCCGTCGGTTCCAGATGCATCCACCCCCACGGCATAAAGCCAAACTGGCACGATGGCCCACAACTACTACTACTGTAATATACATAGGAGGGCCGGCCTCCCCTCCCCCACCATCTCCGGCCGGCGAGGCCGCCGGGAAGGGAGGGGAGGAGAGAGGAGCCGGAGAGCAGGAGGCGACTCTCAACAGGGGAGGAGGAGAGAGGGACGGGGGAAAGGAGGCCACTTGATGAATCCGTTCCTCCGTCTTCACTGCAAGGATTAAGGGCTCCTTTGATTCAAAGGATTTGCATAGGAATTACGTAGGATTTGGTTCCTATGGAAAAATTTCCTATACATGTTGTTTGATTCATAGGAACATAGCCTATAGGAAAAATTTCTATAGGAATCCTGTAGTGTAATTCCTATAGGAAAAAAACATTAGCTCATACCTCATGGAAAAATTCCTTTGCTACAATCAAACAAACTTCATCTTCCTATAGGATTCAAGTAGACATGCCATTCCAATCCTATACCTTTCCTATTCCTATGTTTTTCCTATCCTTCAAATCAAAGGAGCCCTAAATCGCGACGCCCACGTCCAACAGCAGATGTAGCAGACTAAGTAGTAGCACGTCTCCTCATCTCCTTGTTATTTAATAATATGGACTGCCGTGATGTACTGCACTATTGCTAATATGTACAACGTGATGCTTTCCTATCTTTTTATTGTTGTATCGCTGCCAGGTTCGGCCAAATATTTTGCATGTGTGACAACCTAGGTTCGCAGTGATTTACATGTCTAGTTCATTTCAAGTATCCAAGATAACCTCGTGTAAAATATTGCTTTTGTTTTTTTTGCAGGTTTTACTTGTTCAATAGAGCATATTTTAGTGCTTGAAATTTGCAATTCTAAAAAAATTCTGCCAATTAATACTCAACCGATTAAATCAGTTAATCGGCTGATTTCCGATTATTCCCTAAATTCAAGCCGACCGAGCAGTTACCGATTTCTCGAACATTGATAAAAACATAAAAAAATTACCATTGTTGGTGTTGTTTAACCATGTTTCGTCATGTTGGTAGGCGCGAGAAGCTCTCAAGGCATTCCGCCCCATGTTGTATTGTAGGTCCTCTTCAAGGAAACTACGGCTGGTTCATGCATTGTTGGGTGGCTACCGTTCTCTCACAATCTAGAGTGAGGATCCTCACTGCTCCGGGAGGCAGTGTTGCCTGCGTCATCATGGCAGCGGTAAGGGTGATAACCAGGCGCTAAGCGATGGCATGGACATCATGGGTCTACCGATGGCAGCAGCATTTGAATTTGTGTGTGCCAAACTTACATGCAACCATATGTTTTGTCCAGTCTGTAAATATTTTAGCCAAATGCAAATTGAGCTCCTCGATCTACTGTTACCCAAGCAAATTATTTAGCTATGGAAAAGCGAGTCTGTTGTACATTATTGGCAAAAATGGTTGTTCTTACTCATTTTACAACAATTTAATATGAGTCTGGTGCTTGTTGATCTATGATCTAGCTTTTGGTAGCTTACCACTAAATGGAGTCCCCTGGTATGTTGTGACAGATATTTTCCTCATGTCGTTGCTTTGTGTTTTCTCTGTAGATGAAATATATATATTGGAAATTTTTCTAAACATATTCTCTACCCTGATGGGAAGTTTTTTTAATTTACCTCTCTGGAAGCAAAAAAAAAAAAACAAATAAGATCATGGTATTGTAAGAAAACAAAGAAGGAATAATGTCTACTTTGTCTAGTGCCAAGAGGGTGTAGTACCTGTTTTAGGATGCATTTTGAGCAACACATGGCGCTTAATGGGTCAAATCTGGTACCGTACAACATTCAGAACAATTTTAGTGGAATTACAAGATGGCTATATATCTATATCTGTTTGAAGATATTGCTATCCTTGCACCTACAGGCCAGCCATGATGTTCAAGGCCTGGATTGCGTCAGTTTCGGCGAGAATCATAAATTGGCTTAATTAATCTTGAAACTACCTATCTCATTTGCAGGATAACATCGTAGGAACTACCAGCGCGTCGGTCAGCACCGACGGCAACTATGCGGAGCGTGAGCCGGAGAAAGAACGGCTTTATGGAGACACGGATGGGGAGAGGAATGGAAAGGGGATGCCAGTGAAGGATCACGTACGCAGGCGTCCGGCCACACATAGGTTGCTCTCCGGCAGCGGCATGGTGGCGCCTCCGTCCCGTCCCGTCCCGTCGCCAGAGTCCAAAGTCATAAGTCACGGCACGCGCTGCCGCCCGTGGCGGCGACCATGGGCTTCTTTTATAGATGAAGGAAGGGTCCTGTTTTGGAGCGGGAAACGGAAAGGATGGATGGGATATCTGCATGATGAGCACCGGCGCCCCCGGGATGAAGGGCGGAGATGGTTTAGGCCACTGATCGGTGACGTGGAGCGGAGATGACGCAGATTATTAATTAAGCGAGACTCGCGCGGTTAGAAGGAGGGTCGGCCCGGATTAGAGGGCATGCGATGCGACGGATAATTTATATATAGCATGCCTCCCTGTGTGTGATGAGTAAATTACATATACGTACCACTTTTGGGGCAACGGTTGCGAGTAGGTACCAACTCTGGTAATTTTATCAAATAAGTGCAACTTCTGGGGCAGCTTGTAACAAATAGAGCAATTCTGTAGTTGATAGTGAATTAAGCACGCGGATCCACTTGTCAGCTAACGTCCGTCTGCCAGCCGTACATGCGCGGTTGCCACTTCCGTTTGGAGCTTGTGCATGAGGCCGGTAGTATTTTTTCGGGACGCGGAGCTTGTGCACGTTGAGCGTCCATGCGCGCCGCCGCACCAGCGTCAAATACGTGGCTGTATATGTATACCCATTATTTAGATGTTGGGCCCGCCGGTAGCCATACAAGCTGTTGGTGGCCCCACGTACGTACATGACGGCACCAACAGGAGCAGCACGGCCATCGGCCGGTGCCGAGGCGGAGTCTGCTGGTTCGTCACCGATCCGGTCCCAAACATGCAAGCGAGCATATCCAGGTTGGACACGGTTACGAACTTTGCCCGTGCAATTTATATCACGTGGCCGGGACGCGCGCGTCGATAGATCGAGTACAGCTTTCCACACTTGGATCGACGACCATGGCGTCCCTCTCCGCGGCAGTGGCCACCAAAGCTCAGCTCACCCACGTCGCCTTCAGCAGCGACGCCTCCCACCTCGTCGCGTGCACGGGCAGCGGCCTGCGCGTCTTCTCCTGCGACAAGTTGGTCGAGCTCGTCTACTACAGACGAAACGGCACCGGCGACGAGGTGACCTGCGCCGAGCTGCTCACGGAGTCCAACCTGGGCGCCGTGATCCGGAGCCCGAGCGACACCGACGGCGCCGCCGACGTCTACGGGGTACGCTTTATGGAGTGGCGGCGCGAAGAAGGCGACGCTGGTTGTCAACGGCGTCGCGGACAGAAACAGAGACAGACTTCGGTGGCCACGAAGACACTGGATACCCCCGGCCTCGGCGCCGTGGGCGGGGTCCGCCTTCTCGGTGACCACGTGCTCGTCGCCGGCGAGAAGAAGGCGGTGCTGGTGGTCAACGGCGACGTAGATCCCCAGGATAAGGAGGAGAGGACGACGGGGCCTAACCCGCTGGGGCTGTGCGCGCTGGCGACCGACCAGGCGACGCTCGTCTACGCGCTGCCGCGGGAGGAGAAGGGTGCCGTGTAGGTGTGCCGGAGCGGCTGTCCCGACACTGTCGACGTGCACGCGCACGATTCCAGCGTCGCGTGCATTGCGCTGTCCGGCGACGGCCGACTGCTCGCCACCGCCGGCAGCAAGGGCACGCTCGTGCGCATCTTCAGCACCTGCGCGCGCACACACACCAGCAGATCACAAGCTCGCAGCGAGGGCGACCATGACGCGACCAAGACCAAGCAAGCCAAGAAAAGAAGAGATCAGCCATGGCGAGCGTGTGCACGCTCCTGTTCGTTGCGGTGTGTAGGCGCGGTTGCCGGGGTGGGTGTCCAACGAGTCACTACAGGAAAAAAGCTCAGTGCCGTGCACGGGTCTTTGCCGTGTGCTTCCAGTGCCCTTTGCCGTGCGGAAGTTCTTTGCCGTGCGCCTCGCGCACGGCAATGAATTCTTTGCCGTGTGGCTCCGGGGCGACGCACGGCAAACCAGCAGCGCACGGCAAAGAGCCAGCACGGCGCTCGGCAAAGCATCCCCGCACGGTAACGCAGACAGACGGCGCACGGCAAAGTAACCCCCCACGGCAAAGAGGCCACGAAGGCGCACGGCAAAGATGCATGCACGGCAACGACGGCTTTGCCGTGCAGGCCAACCCTTTGCCGTGCGTTTTTGCACGGCAAAGAGTACAGTTTCATTTCTTTCCCTTCTTTTGTAGTATTCATATTTATATTAATACTTATATTTGTTGTAAAATTAGTTTTTACTTTTTGTAGACTATTTGTTAGTGTTACTTAATACAATCTGTATACCGATAAAACAAGTAATCTACATCTTCATCGACCCCTCCCCCCAACATATCAGGGTTTCGGAGCAAATTAACGGGGGTTCGGTGTCTGCTAAGTGTTATCGCCCCCACATATTTGGTGCAATTTCTTGCAGCTTTACACCTTCCACCACACTTCCACACATATCCTAGGTCCACATGCAAGTTTTGGTTGCATTCCGGTGCTCCGGCGGTCGTTCCCCCCCCCCCCCCCGATAACGGCGGTCTACGTGCCTCGGGGGGTCTACCCCCCTAGATTTCACCGCGCGAGGTTCCACCAACATACTTTTTGATAGGTTTGGTTTTGGTTAGTCCATATACACATGGAAAGCAAGGTTTGGCACCATTTGGCACATTATAGCCTCCGGTATACCCGCAGCGGGACACTTCAGCCTACAAGTCGAGGAATCTTCCAAGTGTTATCGCCCGAAAGAGAGGAATCTCACACATGGGAGCTATGCCTTGCACCATTTGGTGAATCACACCTTCCACCACACTTCCACACATATCCTAGGTCCACATGCAAGTTTTGGTTGCATTCCGGTGCTCCGGCGGTCGTTCCCCCGAAAACGGTCGTTCGCTTGCCTCGGGGGGTCTACCCCCCTAGATTTCACCGCGCGAGGTTCCACCAACATACTTTTTGATAGGTTTGGTTTTGGTTAGTCCATATACACATGGAAAGCAAGGTTTGGCACCATTTGGCACATTATAGCCACCGGTATACCCGCAGCGGGACACTTCAGCCTACAAGTCGAGGAATCTTCCAAGTGTTATCGCCCGAAAGAGAGGAATGTCACACATGGGAGCTATGCCTTGCACCATTTGGTGAATCACACCTTCCACCACACTTCCACACATATCCTAGGTCCACATGCAAGTTTTGGTTGCATTCCGGTGCTCCGGCGGTCGTTCCCCCCCCCCCCCCGATAACGGCGGTCTACGTGCCTCGGGGGGTCTACCCCCCTAGATTTCACCGCGCGAGGTTCCACCAACATACTTTTTGATAGGTTTGGTTTTGGTTAGTCCATATACACATGGAAAGCAAGGTTTGGCACCATTTGGCACATTATAGCCTCCGGTATACCCGCAGCGGGACACTTCAGCCTACAAGTCGAGGAATCTTCCAAGTGTTATCGCCCGAAAGAGAGGAATCTCACACATGGGAGCTATGCCTTGCACCATTTGGTGAATCACACCTTCCACCACACTTCCACACATATCCTAGGTCCACATGCAAGTTTTGGTTGCATTCCGGTGCTCTGGCGGTCGTTCCCGAAAACGGCTGTTCTGCTTGCCTCTGGTGGTCTAACCCCCTAGATTTCACCGCGCGAGGTTCCACCAACATACTTTTTGATAGGTTTGGTTTTGGTTAGTCCATATACACATGGAAAGCAAGGTTTGGCACCATTTGGCACATTATAGCCACCGGTATACCCGCAGCGGGACACTTCAGCCTACAAGTCGAGGAATCTTCCAAGTGTTATCGCCCGAAAGAGAGGAATGTCACACATGGGAGCTATGCCTTGCACCATTTGGTGAATCACACCTTCCACCACACTTCCACACATATCCTAGGTCCACTTGCTAGTTTTGGTTGCATTCCGGTGCCCCGGCGGTCGTTCCCCCCCGATAACGGCGGTCTGCGTGCCTCGGGGGGTCTACCCCCCTAGATTTCACCGCGCGAGGTTCCACCAACATACTTTTTGATAGGTTTGGTTTTGGTTAGTCCATATACACATGGAAAGCAAGGTTTGGCACCATTTGGCACATTATAGCCTCCGGTATACCCGCAGCGGGACACTTCAGCCTACAAGTCGAGGAATCTTCCAAGTGTTATCGCCCGAAAGAGAGGAATCTCACACATGGGAGCTATGCCTTGCACCATTTGGTGAATCACACCTTCCACCACACTTCCACACATATCCTAGGTCCACATGCAAGTTTTGGTTGCATTCCGGTGCTCCGGCGGTCGTTCCCCCCCCACAACGGCGCTCGGCGTGCCTCGGGGGGTCTACCCCCCTAGATTTCACCGCGCGAGGTTCCACCAACATACTTTTTGATAGGTTTGGTTTTGGTTAGTCCATATACACATGGAAAGCAAGGTTTGGCACCATTTGGCACATTATAGCCACCGGTATACCCGCAGCGGGACACTTCAGCCTACAAGTCGAGGAATCTTCCAAGTGTTATCGCCCGAAAGAGAGGAATGTCACACATGGGAGCTATGCCTTGCACCATTTGGTGAATCACACCTTCCACCACACTTCCACACATATCCTAGGTCCACTTGCTAGTTTTGGTTGCATTCCGGTGCCCCGGCGGTCGTTCCCCCCCGATAACGGCGGTCTGCGTGCCTCGGGGGGTCTACCCCCCTAGATTTCACCGCGCGAGGTTCCACCAACATACTTTTTGATAGGTTTGGCTTTGGTTAGTCCATATACACATGGAAAGCAAGGTTTGGCACCATTTGGCACATTATAGCCTCCGGTATACCCGCAGCGGGACACTTCAGCCTACAAGTCGAGGAATCTTCCAAGTGTTATCGCCCGAAAGAGAGGAATCTCACACATGGGAGCTATGCCTTGCACCATTTGGTGAATCACACCTTCCACCACACTTCCACACATATCCTAGGTCCACATGCAAGTTTTGGTTGCATTCCGGTGCTCCGGCGGTCGTTCCCCCCCCCGAAAACGGCTGTCTGCTTGCCTCGGGGGGTCTACCCCCCTAGATTTCACCGCGCGAGGTTCCACCAACATACTTTTTGATAGGTTTGGTTTTGGTTAGTCCATATACACATGGAAAGCAAGGTTTGGCACCATTTGGCACATTATAGCCACCGGTATACCCGCAGCGGGACACTTCAGCCTACAAGTCGAGGAATCTTCCAAGTGTTATCGCCCGAAAGAGAGGAATGTCACACATGGGAGCTATGCCTTGCACCATTTGGTGAATCACACCTTCCAACACACTTTCACACATATCCTAGGTCCACTTGCAACTTTTGGTGGCATTCCGGTGCCCCGGCGGTCGTTCCCCCCCGATAACGGCGGTCTGCGTGCCTCGGGGGGTCTACCCACCTAGATTTCCCCGCGCGAGGTTCCACCAACATACTTTTTGATAGGTTTAGTTTTGTTTAGGACATATACACATGGAAAGCTAGGTTTGGCACACTTTGGCACACTATAGCCACCGGTATACCCGCAGCGGGACACTTCAGCCTACAAGTCGAGGAATCTTCCAAGTGTTATCGCCCGAAAGAGAGGAATCTCATACATGGGAGCTATGCCTTGCACCATTTGGTGAATCACACCTTCCAACACACTTTCACACATATCCTAGGCCCACATGCAACTTTTGGTGGCATTCCGGTGCCCCGGCGGTCGTTCCCCCCCGATAACGGCGGTCTGCGTGCCTCGGGGGGTCTACCCCCCTAGATTTCACCGCGCGAGGTTCCACCAACATACTTTTTGATAGGTTTAGTTTTGTTTAGGACATATACACATGGAAAGCTAGGTTTGGCACACTTTGGCACACTATAGCCACCGGTATACCCGACGGGACACTTCAGCCTACAAGTCGAGGAATCTTCCAAGTGTTATCGCCCGAAAGAGAGGAATCTCACACATGGGAGCTATGCCTTGCACCATTTGGTGAATCACACCTTCCAACACACTTTCACACATATCCTAGGTCCACATGCAAGTGTTGGTGGCATTCCTGTGCCCCGGCGGTCGTTCCCCCCCCGATAACGGCGGTCTGCTTGCCTCGGGGGGTCTACCCCCTAGATTTCACCGCGCGAGGTTCCACCAACATACTTTTTGATAGGTTTGGTTTTGGTTAGTCCATATACACATGGAAAGCAAGGTTTGGCACCATTTGGCACATTATAGCCTCCGGTATACCCGCAGCGGGACACTTCAGCCTACAAGTCGAGGAATCTTCCAAGTGTTATCGTCCGAAAGAGGGGAAGGTCACACATGGGAGCTATGCCTTGCACCATTTGGTGAATCACACCTTCCACCACACTTCCACACATATCCTAGGTTCACTTGCAACTTTTGGTGGCATTCCGGTGCTCTGGCGGTCGTCCCCCCCCCCCCCCCGAAAACGGCCGTCTATGGACCCGGATGGTCTACCCCCCTAGATTTCACAGCGCGAGGTTCCACCAACATACTTTTTGATAGGTTTGGTTTTGGTTAATCCGACGGGTTAATGGCGCAATAAAGTAGCCGGTTTAGGTCGCCGCGGCGCCTACGTGGCCGAACGGGAGTCCATGCCGCGAACGTGGTCATGGACGTGCCCCACCGTGGCTGCGCCTTTTGGGGATACAACATGGGTACTTCTGATCTCAGATGGACTGTAAAACTGAAAAATTACTAAATAAAACTAATTAAATGCCAAAATGACAAAAAAAAAAAAAAAACTTTGCCGTGCATGGGCGCACGGCAAAGGCCGACTTTGCACGGCAAAGAACTGCCGGCGCTCGGCAAAGGGCCCTTGCTCGGCAAAGCCCTTGAGGCGCTCGGCAAAGGGCTTCGCTCGGCAAAGCCCTGTAATTTAGATCTGGATCGGGCCGGCCAGCTGCTTACCCATTCGCCACACACACGCGCGCCCCAGCTTCGCTTCCCGACGCCGCCGCCGTGCCGCCACCCCCCGACGCGCCGCCACCTCGCCCCCGCCTCCCTCCACCTCCACGTCCGCCGCCACCTCGCGCCGCCGCGGCGCGCCGCCACCTCGCGCCGCCTCCCTCCGCTTCCCTCCACCTCCACATCCGCCGTGCCCTCCCCCTGCCGACGCGCCGCCACCTCGCGCCGCCTCCCTCCGCCGGCGACCTCCCTCCGCTTCCCTCCGCCGCCTCGCCGTGCTCTCCTCGCGCCGCCTCCCTCCGCCACAGCCTGCGCCCCGACCTCCCTCCGCGCCCTGCCCCCCAGCCGGCCACCGCCGCCACAGCCCTGCCCCCCAAACGTGAGTTCCCTCCTTCATTTCTTGTGTTGCTTGTTACTTGACACTTGACAGAGGATTACAACACTTCACTGGCACATAGTTCCAGTGCCAAAACCTGCTTTATTTGGAGCACTCTTTGATTAGTACATCATCAAAGCTAGATAACACATGTGTATGCTTCCCTATACATTTTCTTACTACTGCGCAAGTGTAGAGAGAATAGAAGCTAGATAGAGAGCCGTCGCGGAAATCGCCCGCTTGCGGAAATCCTCGACACCATAGAGAGCCTTTTTTTTAGATGGAATCGTACATGTCAAATAAATTGTGTTCGCTTGCAATAATTAGTAATTCATTTTGTCGCTATGCAGGCGATGCTTCGAGGAGGACACGGGGGGCGGCGTCGCGAGGGTCTCTGAGGGGGCGTCCCGGATCTTCTTCGAGGTGGTCACGGGGGGCGGCGTCGCGGGGGTCTTTGAGGGGGCGTCCCGGATCTTCTTCGCCGGCTGTCGATCACGCTTCGAGGGTGAGAATCCGTTCGCCTCTCTCGTACCTAGGTTTTTTTTTGGTCTAGATCACCAAGTATGTCGCGTTACCTAGGCGTCTCTTCCCGACCGTAAGGGTTACGCGGATAAATATGCATTAGTGGTCTCGCATATTATGAAGCGTAACTCTTACGGCATTTATCGGGACAGTCGGCGGATGCGTAGTTGGGTACGTTCTCCCTGCTCTACCCCGATCCGAGTCAGGATTTCGGCAGCGCCTCCCCGTTGTTCTCCGGATGCACACCCCTCTCGGCTTTTTGGCGAGACGTGTATCGGGAGAGCAGCGGGGAGGTGCTGCCGAAATCCTGACTCGGATCAGGGTAGAGCAGGGAGAACGTACTCAATCTACGGATCCGGCAGCTGCTAGGAGCCCACCTAGTAGAGATTCAGGTTGATGCATGCGTAAAAAAGGAAAAATTAAAATGCGGATCATGTTTGATATAAATTCTAAGTTCGTCTGTTTTGGTGCTGGTTAGAGGATGGATAACCGTGACTGGATGTACGATGGCAGAATCGGTCCGTGGAAATATACTGAGGAATGGGGAGAAAAGACCAAGCAGTTCGTGGACAGCGCGTTTGACATCCCTAGCAGACCCAGGACAGTTTTTTGCCCTTGTAGTAAGTGCGCTAACCAAAAAACACAGGACAAGGAAACTATGAGTCTTCACCTGATCAAGTCTGGGTTCAAACCGTCCTACAAGATTTGGACTTTTCATGGAGAAAAGGCGAAGAAACGTGCTAGGAAGGAGGTGCGGCAGATTCAGCCTACGAGAGAATATGATACTGGGTTTGATAGGTGCCTAGAGAACTTGGCTAATGGTAATGTGCCTGAAAGCCCTCATGTAGAGGCGGAGACATCTAGGGATGCGGAGACAAGTGAGGAGCCGGAGGAAAACACAAAGAAGTATTACGAGGCTTTGTTTGCTTCGCAGAAACCCCTACACGTAAATACAGATGTCACCCAACTAGATGCCATCGCTCGCCTTTTGGCCTTTAAGTGCCACAGGAATCTGTGCAGAGATGGGTTCGATGAACTTCTGGTCCTCGTTGGCAGCATTCTGCCGAAAGGGCACCTCTTGCCGCAAAACTTCTACTATTCGAAAAAATTGCTCAGTGACCTCAAGATGTCATCTCAGCAGATACACGCTTGTCCAAAGGGATGCATGCTATTCAGAGAGGAGCATGCTAACACAAACTATTGCATCCATTGCAATAGCTCTAGGTACTTTGAGGTTGACACCAATGGTGATGGTCAGAAGAGGCAGACCACGGTTGCCAAGAATATCCTCCGCTATCTTCCAGTCCTACCGAGGATCCAGCGGCTCTTCATGACCGAGGATACTGCCCAGCAGATGAGGTGGGCTGTAGAAGGGATCAGACCAGACAGTGGCAAGATGATACATCCGTCGGATGGTACTGCATGGAAGAACTTTGTCAAGAAATATCCCCTGAAAGCCGGTGACCCGAGGAGCGTAGCAATTGCGATATCAACCGATGGGTTCAATCCATATGGTATGTCGGCTGCGGTATACAGTTGTTGGCCAGTGTTTGTTATTCCCCTGAACCTACCCCCTGGCGTCTGCACGAGATCAGAGTACATGTTTGTGTCGATGATAATCCCTGGACCGAAATACCCGGGTAAGAACATGAACGTGTATCTGGAACCACTGATTGATGACTTGCTTCTTGGCTGGGAAGATCGCGGGATCCGAACTTATGACGCGGCAAAGAAGGAACACTTCGATATGTATGTCTGGTACCACACGTCTCTGCATGACTTGCCAGCACGTGCTTTGTTCTGCGGGTGGTGTACACATGGGAAGTGGCCTTGTCCGGAGTGCAGGCAAGCCGTGACTTTCTTCTGGCTAAACAAGGGTGGCAAGTATTCCTGCTTTGATGAAGCTCGGCAGTTCCTTGAGCAGAATCATGAATACAGGAGTGATGTAAAGAGCTTCAAAAAAGGCCGTGTTGTCCATGCACCGAAGCCAATTCCGAAGACCGGACAGGAAACCAAGGCCGAGTTAGACGCTCTCCAGCCTAACCCTGATGGGAATGGTTTCTTGGGATATGGGGAGACACACCAATGGACCCACAAGCCGTGCTTCTGGAAGCTTCCTTACTTTGAGTTTCTGGAGCTCCCGCATAACATTGATGTAATGCACACCGAGAAGAATATCAGTGAAGCCATTTGGAGCACCATAGTGGACACTGAGAAGACGAAGGATAACATAAAGGCTCGAATTGACCAAGAAAAGTTGTGCGATAGGCCAGAGTTGAACATGAAGCCACCTCATGGTGCCAAAAAAACTTGGACTAAGCCACACGCTCCGTTCTGCCTCACAAAGGCCCAAAAAAGGGAGGTCTTCCAATGGATGAAGGACTCCTTGTTTTTCCCTGATGGGTTCGCAGCCAACTGGATGAGGGGTCTTAACATTGAAACGTTGCGAGTACAAGGACTGAAGAGTCATGACTACCACGTATGGATTGAGCGGATAATGCCGGTGATGATTCGAGGCTATGTCCCTGAGAAGACTTGGCGAGTGCTAGCGAGGTTGAGTTATTTCTTCCGCCAGATTTGTGCTAGGGAGTTAGACACTAAAGTGATTGAGAAGCTGGATGAACAGGCACCCATGTTGCTTTGCGATCTAGAGAAGATCTTTCCTCCAGCGTTCTTTAATCCGATGCAACATATGATCCTCCACCTCGCGAAGGAATGCTTAAAGGGGGGGCCGAATTGGGGCCGTTGGCAGTTTGGTCCCGAGAGAGAAACACAAAAGCTTCGTCAGATGACTGGCAATAAATGCAAGATCGAAGCATCCATAGCCGAGGCAGTCCTGAACGTGGAGGTGGCAAACTTCACCACTAAGCACTATGATCCCAACATTCCCACAAAGCACAACCCGGTCCTCCGTTACAATGCCGCCAACAATGAAGATGTACCCAAGCTTAGCATCTTCATAGGGCTTGGTGGCAAGTCAAGTGGCTCGAAGCCGTACACAACGAATTTACATGAGCGGGAGTTGATCCACTCATATGTCTTGAACACCATGGTGGAAGTGAAGCCGTACATCAAGTAAGTGCTAACCATTTAGTTATTCGCAAACATTCATCGTATGTTCGTGGCTAACTCTTCCTCCGTTCATTCTTATAGACAATTCACGGCTAAATATTGGAGGTATACCCACAGGGATCCTACCTCGGAAGAATCCAAGGATATTTTCGATAAGGGCGGCGGTCACGGTTTCAGTAGCTGGTTCTGTGGTTTGGTACTATCCTATCCAAATTTGTTTGTACACTGTCGACATTTCGGCCGACATTTCTTGTTCTAAACTTGTCGTCCTAATCTTGTAGGCAAGAACTGACAAAGACATGAATCCCTTGCTACGAAAAATTGCTAGGGGCTTCAACCATTCCGTCGACTCGTTCAATTCTTATGACGTGAACGGGTATCGCTTCGGAACCCATCAATACACAACAAGCCGTCCAAACAAGAAGACAATAAATAGCGGGGTGGTATGTCAAGGTGATGATGGACTCCATTACTATGGAAGAGTCGAGGGTATATACGAGCTGAATTACGGGTTTGACAAAGGGCTAAATCCCGTCGTATTCAAATGCCATTGGTTCGACCCACGTCGCGTGAGACGGGATCCTGAAATTGGATTGGTCGAAGTTGAAAGAAGCTCTGTTTATAAGGGAGAGGACGTGTACATTTTGGCCACCCAAGCCTTCCAAGTATTCTATCTCCCGTACGCGTGCCGAAACCCGACCAAACGTCTACATGGATGGGATGTTGTGATGACGGTTCCTTCACGCATTAGGCCACCCCCGCCAAACAAGGACGATTACCGCCGCGTAGACCCCTCAACAAGGACTGTTGATTTTTATCAAGAAGAAGGGCTCCCCGATCATTTCACTATC
This sequence comes from Lolium perenne, assembly GCF_019359855.2. NCBI lineage: Eukaryota > Viridiplantae > Streptophyta > Magnoliopsida > Poales > Poaceae > Lolium > Lolium perenne. Next base: position 14,248,737 of record NC_067244.2, read on the forward strand.
GACTTGTCGGCCGTTGTTGATAACATGGTCGTAGACGATGAGCAAGAAGAAGATGCGGTTATGGAGGAAGACAATGAAGAATATGAAGCTGAGGATGTGTGTGCCGTAGAAGACCTTAGTTTGCTCGAGGCGTTCAAAGCAGGCATTGACCTAGATCCAAATGGACCACCTCCAGGTTTCATCGATGATTATTGGTTCGCTGAGCCTGATGATGATGAAACATGTGGTCCAAATACGGATGTCGACATAGGCTACTGATCTATGTAGTTGTAATTGTGAGGCTATCCTATATATGTACTGAACTATGTGTTATTTGTAATAAACTATGATCTATGTAGTTGTAATTGTGAGGCTATCCTATGTACTGAACTATGTGCTATTTGTAATAAACTATGATCTAGTGCTATTTATTGTTGATTTCACTAATATTCATCTGTTTACATTGCATACTAATAAACCACTCTTTTCATTGTGTTTGCAGGTGATTGAAACATGCCGCCAAGAAAAAGAAAGGGAGGTTTCAAAAAGAAGATCAAGGCCGTGGCTGAGCTTGTGGGACTTTCGAGTGGTTCGTCATCGCAGACACGTCCTCCTAGCGCTCCTCCTAGCGCTCCTCCTAGCCCTCCACCACGGAGGAAGAATGCCCAGCCACGGCGACTTCGTACCCCTTCTCCTAGTCCTCCCCCAGCCGAGGATGATGACGAGGAGCAGTGGGGTGGGGAGGACGAGGAGGACGGTGAGGAGCACGGTGGGCAGGACGAGGAGGCCGGTGGGGAGGACGGTGGGGAGGACGGTGGGGAGGACAGTGGGGAGGACGGTGGGGAGGACGGTGGGGAGGACGGTGGGGAGGACGGTGGGGAGGACCTCGAGGAGGATGAGGGGCTGGGGGGTATGCCGCAGGAGCTAGACCCGACCCTAGTTTGGTCTCCGCCGGTGGAGGAGGTGTACGTTGCAGCCGAGGAGAGGCTGGAACCACGGGACAAGAAGCCGTATAGGCGCGGGATTACGAAACTCCCCAAGCTAAAAACTTGGGCCTTCCGCGATGTTGTTCTCGTGCCCGCTGGAAAGAGGTACATGCTGATTTTGGCATTCCATTATTGAAATTTTTATCATTATACATATTTTTATCACATGCATACTGATTTTGGCATTTCGTTGTGCAGCATGTTCAAGTATGGCGACCCGAGGAGGAAGCCGACACGTGAGTACCCGAACATCCTTGGAGGCATAATTAGGAAGCATTTCCCTGGGATTGTCAATCTCCCTACTGGTGGCCGCGACGTGGCTTGGACTTGGAAGCACTACAGCTACGCGGAAGATCCTAGCGGCAAGTACGGAAACATGCAAGAGCGGGTTGTCCGCCACTTCTGGGTACGTGACTTTTGGCTTCTTAGCATTCAAACACTTCTTGGCTACCAATAGTTGCTCTAATTCATCTTATTTTACCTATGTGCATGGTTGCAGAAATACTTCAAGAGGGCTGAGGGCAAGGAAATTGCGTGCGACGTTATCTTACACGAGTTGTGCAGGGTGAGGGTGACTGGCATGCACTACGAGGCACGTGTCCAGTGCGTCCGCGACTGGCACGCCGAGCGCAAAGTTTGGATGAGTAAGGCTGATTGTCGGGATACGCTCATGGCACCATGGCAGTACCTGCAGGTATTAGCATCGATGTGTTATTTATTTCCGCATTTTCATGTAGTTTATGTTCTAATAATGGGTCTATCTTGTGTATGTAGCACCCTCCTCAGTACGTCAGGGAAGACAGGCGTGCTTTCTTGCGATGGTCATATGGTGGACATCCCGCGAGTACGCCCGGAAGCACGAGGAGGGCAAGCAGAAGCGTTCAGAGATGGGAGGTGGATCACATGTCCTGGGCAGCAAGAACTTGGCCCTTACCTTGCAGGATGAGGTGAGCAAGTGGTTTCTTCATTCTTTCGTTTTATGTTATTGCTAGCCCCGCAAGTGTCTCCCTCTTCACTTAATTGCATGTACTCTTTTGCAGGAAGTGAAGACAGGCGTGGCACCAAACTTGTTTGGCTTTTTCCAAAAGTCGAAGACCAGGAAGGAGCCGCATCCTGAAACGGGGTCCTTGTGGGTCAACGACCTAGCGGAGGGCCAGTGTGGCGCGTACCGCTCGAAGTTCAAGGACAAGCACGGCGAAGACGCCGACCCAACCACCGAAGAGTTTGACGTTGAGGTTGCGGTGCTTGCGGGACAAGGCAAGAAGGGTGGCCGCCTATGGATTGCTGACGGGTTAGTCGACCCAAGTACCATTCCATCTCTACGCCAGATCCGTCGTGGGCGTACGAGCGAGCAGCCTCGGGTAGAGACCCGCCCACGGGCTTCGGACCTAGCTATCGAGAAGTTACGGGTAAGTTCTTCGTCGATCCTCTACGCTTCATTACATGTTTTCCATTGCAATGTTACTGACATCGCGGCAACACAACGTAGGCGGAGATGGAAGAAAGGGAACGGAGGCACCAAGAGGAGCAGATGCAGATGCAGCAGCAGCTTAGGGAGAACATGCAGATGCAGCAGCAGATGTTGCAGCAGATGCAACAACAGCAGCAGATGTTCCAGCAGATGTTCATGAACCAGACCGTGCTGACTTCACCACCGGGGAGTAGTGGTCCTAGCACGTCGTGTCCTCCTATGTTCCCACATTTTGTAAGTGGTTAACTTAATATCTCCGTCTCAATCTTGTTTGTTGTCTAACCGAACTTTGGATATTGCAGATCCCCGCGCCTGATCCGGCTGTGATGGCGCTCCTCCAGCAAGCGCCAAGTCAGAGCCCGCTGACACCTGGCTTGACCGTCAACAATACGGGCATCATCCGGAGCCTGCAGCAGTTTCTAGGTGAGTTCTCCTACACTTCTAATTCTTCCATACCATGTCACTTGTGAATTTTAGCCATTCAACCATGTCAATTTTAGCCAGTATGTTCAATTTTACCTATTCCATGTTAATTTTAGCCATTCCATGTCATCCTTAGCCATTATGTTGAATTTTAGCCATTTCATCCAAATTCTAGCGATTATGTTCAATTTTAGCCATTCCATGTCAATACTAGTTCTTCCATGTCAATTTTAGCCATTCCATGTCAATTCGAGTTCTTCCATGTCAATTTTAGCCATTCCATGTCAATTCTACTTCTTCCATGTCAATTTTAGCCATTCCATATCAATTCTACTTCTTCCATGTCAATCCTAGTTCTTACATGTCAATTTTAGCCATTCCATGCCACTTATGCATAGATATCTATGAACTTGTAGGAGGTGGAGAAGGACAAGGAAGTGGAGATGGACAAGGAAGTGGAGAAGGACAAGGAAGAGGCCAAGGTTGATGTTGCTTGTGTATGAACTTGTTGTGCGACTTGGAACATTCTATGTTGGAGACTTTGATGTTGATGTTGCTTGTATGAACTAATTATGCGACTTGGAACTATTGTATGGACTTTGTTGGATATGAACTATGTTGTTGATGATGCAATACTCTATATATTGTGCTATATGTGTATCTGGACTGTTATTTGTATTTGTGAATTGCATATGCAGGGATTAATGGGGAAGCAGGAAAATTCTGGCAAAATTTGCACAATCTTTGCCGTGCACATGCACACGGCAAAGGCCACAGCACACGGCAAAGAGTGCCTTTGCCGTGCACATGCACACGGCAAAGGCTGCCCACGCTGCCCACCTGACGTTGCTGTACCTACCTTTGCCGTGCATGGTGGAAGAGAAGCACACGACAAAGCCAAATCTTTGCCGTGCGAGTTGGAGAGGAAGCGCACGGCAAAGAAACTCGCACGGCAAAGAGGCCAAACGCACGGCAAAGGAATCCGCACGGCAACGAGGCCACAGCTCACGGCAACGCTGCGTCGCTCGGCAAAGCCTTTGCCGTGCGACTTTCGCGCGACACACGGCAAAGACCCCTTTGCCGGGCGGATCTTTGCCGAGCAGTCTTTGCCGTGCACGGCCGCACGGCAAAGGCTTTGCCGAGCCGGTTTGTCCCTTTGCCCCGTGCGTTTGGGCTGCACGGCAAAGCCCTGTTTTGCCGTAGTGAGTTGCGGGTGACGCCCAAGCATGCATGCAGGTGCACGTGCATGGCTAGAGTTTTTTTAAGATTTCGTGCATGGCCAAAGCTGATCTGGATTCGTGCATGCCCAAAGACAGCCGTTAGCTGACAAGTGGGTCCGAGTGCTTAATTCACTGTCAACTCCAGAATTGCTCTATTTGTTACAAGCTGCCCCAGAAGTTGCACTTACTTGATAAAATTACCAGAGTTGGTACCTACTCGCAACTGTTGCCCCAAAAGTGGTACCTATATGTAATTTACTCGTGTGTGATGATGGATTGTTGGCGATTTTCGCGCGCGAGGCAGCTGCCCGGTTGACCGCGGTAGCGCCTCGCTGGCCTGCTCCCGTGCGCTAGGCTAGGCCGCTACCTCCGCCCTCCCGCACGCCCTCGCCCAGCCGCGCTTACCGCACGTGGAACCATGCGCTCGCTCGCTGCTGTTCCGCTGGCTACCGCCTCCCCTGCGCTGCGCCTCCCCAACAAGTGCATGCCAAGTCGTTCGCTTCTCTACTTGGCTGGAAGGAAATCGAATGAAGCCAACAAGTAAATCGCAAAAATGGTATAGGGTGGTGATCCAACCATTCATACCAAGTCTTAGGGTCAAATTCCCAAATTCATAATTTTGGCCATTTCCTCTCATATACCTCTATGGACCTTTTTATTTTATTTTTATTTTCTTTTGTTTCACCTTGGATTTGATTTGTTAAGTCCTAGGTAGGGTTTATTAAAGTTTTTCAATCATCTAAACAAGGTAGAAATGCCTAGGTTAAAGTTTTACAAAAATAGCCATAGGCACATAGGTAGGGGTATTTGCATTTTCTCTTTTTCCTATATATTCCTCTTTGACTTAAATGGGCATGGTTTAGGGTTTAAGATCATGTTTAAAACAATAATTAAACAATCATGGCAAAGATCCACTCATACATGCATGAGCACTATGCTCCTTATAGAACTTAAATAAAGTTTTTGTTGGTTCCAAATTTTGGAAAAAAGGAAATTTCATTTTCTTCTTTGTTTTAAAAATTTGGGATGTTACAGTGTGACCGAGTACGGATGTGCTGCCCGACTGTGGCACCGTCAAGATCTTCTACGCGCTTTTGAAAGCGGCAAGTGATCGACTACATCAACAACGAGATCTAATCTCATAGGCTTTGGAATCTTCGAGGGTTAGTCTCATGATCTTCTCGTTGCTACCATCTACAAGATTGGATCTTGGCTTGTTATTCGTTCTTGCGGTAGGAAATTTTTTGTTTTTTATACTACGAATCCAATCAGTAGGAATATCCTCAAGATGACGTATTGTGGAAATGTAAAACTCTGCTTTCTGAGTCATCTGGATCCGGCTTATGGTGCGACCCATAGAGGCTTGACAAGATTCCGGTAATTTTCTGTCTGATGGTTCCGACCTGAAAATGAAGATGTGCTTGCAGATGCATCAAGACAGCCCTGGATGAAACAATACTCAATACTAAAGTTATTTGTATCATCAATACGTACAACTTTGATACTGGAATCACCTTGATCCGACCAACCGTCTAGCCCACAGAGCCATGACAAATCCGAGTAACCAAGTCTCGTGTCTGACGGATCCAACTGGAAGTTGAATATTAACCTAAAGACCTATCAATACAACCTTTGATGGTAAAGTGATAAACACCAGAGTTGTTCGCACAAGTTTTATTTTTGCAGCATCTCCATCCAAGATGCAGTTATTTGATGGTAAAGTGATAAACACGTATGAGAGTTGTTCGCACAAATATTTTTCGAGAGCCAGGACGAGAAGCAGGATATAAACATAGTCAGATTCAGATTGTATCCAAGTTAGGCTAGATCTAGGAATTTTGAACGGAAACTAGTATCTTTTTCTTGTATGGAAAGTGCAAAGGAGACCCTTATTTGTACGGGAAGACTAGCCGCCACATATATACGTGAGAGGTGATGGCCGACTGAATAAAAACAATCAAATCTATCAATTATTACACTATTTCATGTTCATCTATCCCTTACCCTTGTACCTATGCTTCTCATTCTTCGTTAGTTTGCCCATGGTGGCGAGCTGCGAATCCACGAGGCTCTAGGGGGGTCAGGCCAATCTGGAGCGGCCCATAGTTGCCGGAACCTCCGACGGGGTTCCTCCCGAGGAACCGAGGCTTCGGGTCTCAAAGAGTGCTTGCTGGATTGTCCTGTGTATCGCACTTCCTGATAGCCTTCTTCGATGAGAGTTGCGGCGTATCGCCCCCGGCGTCAAGGGTGCACGAGGGCATGCTAGTGTGAGCTGGTGTATTTCCGCCCTAGCATCGAATGCAACAACTTTTCGGCATTAGCCGAATATTCTATGGTCTAGCATCTAGTTTGAAATTTCCAGGCGTAACAATTACACATTCCAGGCGTTGCGCAACTGAGAAGAGTAGAGGGGTTATAGGACGTGGTGGAGGATCACACGGAAATCTTGTCGTTCTACTTTTCCAGCTCATGGATAACCAGTGTTACCAATTTTATCAATTAGAACATCTTTAATGGTAAATAATTATGCTAGAGTTTAGTTTTAAATGTCCATGCTCTCTAAAGAAAACAATAGTACTCTCACACCACGTTATTTTCAATATATTTTCTAGCAACTAGTCCTCGAATTATATGGTAAACAAATTTAAATAAAACATGTAGCAATTGGGAGCACAATACCGAACCGGTACCTCCAAGGAGAGGCAATCAGAAGGCGGCAGAAGCCACAAAACCCATCTATGGTTCCGTCCTCCCGGTCCGCTGCGCCTCCGTGGCCTTGGGGCCTTGGAGGTGTGGCGGACCACGGTCTCTCGCCTGGCGGGGAGTTTTCATTCTTAATTTAGTTTGCTTTCATTATTTTTTTTGGGATGGTGAGGCGGCGGCTACATCTTAAAATCAGAATAAGCTCCTCTCCTCCCTATCCTCGCTCTGGTGGTGCATCTAGCGCCGACGAGGGCATGTGGTGTTGTGTGCCCATCGGATCTCCTGGGATCCGGTCGGTTTTGGTGTTTATTAGTGTGGTTTCATGTCAGTCTCTCCATCTACGGTTGTCATCATTGGTAATGGTTGCTGCTCTGGTGTGCTGGTTCTTTGGGACCTTAGCATGATGATGTCTCGTCTGTCTACCACAACAAGCTCTACTACGACAAGCTTTGCTCGGCTCTGGCGATGGAGGGGCGAGGACAGTGGCGCACCTTGGGTTGTGCTAGTGTTTGTAGTCGTCGCTAGGTGGTCCAAGTACCAATTTGTAATTTTCTTTACTTTTAGGGCTATTTGTACTATTGTCGGTGGATTTTTTGTAAAAAAAATAAAACATGTGGCACTACAAAGAGGTCAAGTAGCTTGAATTTCTGGGTAACTTCTTTCAATTGAGAATGGAATTTTGTAGCTCGAGCTACATGTAGGCCACTTTTTGAACCTACGAAAATTTCATTTTAAACATGTTAATTTTTTTTGAAAAAAATATGTTGACGCAGAGAATGTTAAAATCGATTGGTGTGTAAATTTTTATATTGAAATATGTTGTATTTTGGTCTCAGAAAAAATAACAAATCTTGATTTCAGCATTGGTGAACAGTACACTAAAATCTAGATTTCGTCATTTTGTAAGACTTTGTTATTTTTACTGAGGACAATATATGATGTATTTCAATCTAAAATTTTACACGCCGATAGGTTTCAACATTCTCTATGTCTACATTTGATGTTTTCGGATTTCAATTTCGTTATTCTCTTAATCGAACTCAACAAGTATTTCAATCTACATATTTTTTTGAATTTTTTTGAAACTTTAAAATTAGAAATTTTGAAGTTTGAAAAAGGAAAAAACAAAACCAGGCTACATTTGATGTTTTCGGGTTTCAATTTCGTTATTCTCTTAATCGAACTCAACAAGTATTCTGTATAACATGTAAATTTGTAGAAGATGCGAACTGAACATGATCAGGCATAAAGAAAGTGAGGAGTAGGTGTCGGGGCGTCTGTCTGCAGCTGCTGTCGGTGGTGGGTGGAACCTGCGATGTCCGTGTAGTTTTTGCAGCAGTAGCAGAGGTCCCAACGGAAGAGGCTGCAATAACCATGGACGAGGCCGAGGTCCTGGCAACACCGCAGGCACTTGCCAGACCCTTTATAGCACTTGAACATGCAATTCAGCTCTGGCACGTCGCACAGCACCACGCCCCTTACCATCATATGCGTTGTCTCGACTGTATGTATGCACCAAACAAGATTTGAACTAAATCCATGTGGCAATTTTAAAATCTTCATAGAAACTTTGAACGAAATCTCAATGCTTACCGGAGGCGATGAGAAGGATGACCAACATGAAGAAAACTTTCTTGCCCATTTCGTTATTTGGTGGAACACCAAGTGAATTCTCAATGGTACAAGTGATCGATGGGAGTTGAATGCTTAGGCTAGGTGGTACATTTTATAGGAGAACATGATGCAAAAAAATTGCATTCATAAGGGCGTGTTTGACACTTACCAAATTAATAGTCACAATACTTTTTTGGGTTGTATTATATCAAGGATAAATTTTTACCATGGAAGCATTTTAATAATCTAAATCTCATCCATCCTTCGCAGATGTATTTAGATTTGGACGTATCTATGCACGATATAGTGTATAGATGCATCTAAATCTAAATAAATTTGTGACATCCTTTTCGAGAGGGAGGGACAACTACTAGTAAGAGGGAAGTGTTTGAAAAGGATTCGTTTCACCTTCTTTTAATAGATAGATAATATTAATTACTGTTATCATATGTTTACTTTTTATTTTCATTAATTTTTTGTAAAGGTCCTTAAAAGCGCACCATAGATACATAGTCCCTCCCTGGCGAAATAGATGATGGTTAAGCTTTCTAGTACAAGTTATGTCATGTTATAAATCTTTTTTTAGAAAATACCCCTCGCGTCGACACGGACACTTGTTCGCTCGTTAAAGCAGACACACACACTCCCCCTCATTACCTTCTATCATCTCCGGGGAAATCAGGATTCCTCGGATCCAGTAAGTGTAGGATGCAGCTCTCCGGCCCCTGCAATTGTGCCGTTTTAGATGCTTAAGATAGGTGGTATATATTTTATTTATAGAGGAATGCTTGGAAAAAAGTTATATTTATTCTTAAGGGCGTGTTTAACATGCACCTAAATTAGACTCAGAATACGCTCCTCCTCATATATCAAGGATATGTATACCATGGAAAGCATTTTAATTATGTAAATGAGGTACTATACTACGAAAAGGGAAGTGTATGGAAATGATTTTTTCACTCCTTTTCATTAATAGATAATATTAATTACCATTATCATATATATTTATTTTTATTATCATGAATTCTTCTTAAAGCTCCTTAAAAGCATAACATGGTTTATTTTTTTAATGAGTTTCATTAAATTTTATGATATATTTCAATTCAATGCAATTTATTTAAACGTAAACCCAGATCTATTGCATGTTGTCGAAGCCGCTCCGGACGATGTCATCACCGTATCTGACTTTGTCATCGCCATCGTTAGAGGAGAAATGCACCATGATTATCCTACAGTCAGCTGCTGACCATTCATGCACCCATTTGTTGGTGGCCGGCGATGCCATTTCCTGCGATGCACGGAGGATGGCTATGTGCCTGGGCTCATGTGGCTCCGTGTGTGTCCAACATTGTCCGATTCATTTTCTTTGATCTTGACATCTGCAACTTGTGATGTATCTAATTTTCGCTGTGACTCTCAATTCTTGACGTGTGGTTGCGTGAATGTGTCCATCTTTTTTGATGAAGAACAAACTCATGTATTAACATGGCTAAGGAAAATGATCATATGCTTATTTTCTATTGTCAACATGTGATCATTTTCTTAAGACCTTGTATCTAGTTTACAGTTTGTGCCAATGATGTGTACTGAGATCAAAATCAGGAATTGTGTGCTAAGTTAAGTCTATGAACATCAAAATCATGTGTTCACCATCTATACATGTTAATAATCAAAATCTGGAATTATTGTGCTAACTTTAGTCAATGTTTATTACTTATGGAATCAAATCAGTATTGGTCCTTGTAAAAATCATGAACCATAAGAACTAGTGCTAATTTGAGCATTGTTCATATTATTATGTGCATGGTGTATTGTAGGTGCGGTCTGGGAGTGGTGTTTTGGCACATGGGAGCATATGCTCCCTTTATTTTAAAATGCATGTTACATACATTTTGAAATTTTAAAAAATTGAAACGAAAAATTCGAACGTACATCTTCACGTGCTACGCGCTCACAAAGTTGTTTCATAAAAATCTGACTTGTCGTGTGACGTGTGTGAAAAAGACAAAATTCAATGCTGAAAATAAGGCTTTTCAGGAGATAAATTTTCTCTTTTTTACACAGACCACAAAACATATTGGTTCCTCGCGAAACTTCACGAACGTACGTATATTGTGGAGATGTACATGTAGAATTTTTTGTCAAAATTTTTCGACATTTCGAAATATAACTTTTTGATAGAGGGAGCATATGCACCCGGGAGCCGAATTGAATTTCCGGTGCGGTCTAAACTCTGAAATTTAAATATGGGTAGAGGCACAGTGTCCTGTTGGATGCATTGATGCATGATCAGAGTGAGTCTGTCATGAGCCACGGTTGTATTTACTAGAGAGACAGAATGATCTCCTTCATGTGAAATACGTCACTTGAATACACTAGTTTGACCAATCTTCTTGCACATTTTTTTTGCACAAAGAAGGTGGTATTCCATTAGTAACAGGTGACGGGTACAAATTGCAAACAGGCCCTTTACAACACTTCTGGTATTTTAGCTCTCCGTACTAGGGTTTTCGGGGACGAAGGAATAAATAGGCGAAGGGGCAGTGTTGGGGGAGCCAGGGGCTCCCTCCCCACACCTTGGCGCGGCAGTGGGGCCCCCCGCGCCTCCCTATGGGGTGGGCCCCCTACTGGCCTTCCTCGACTCTTCTTCTGTCTTCTGGACAGTCCGTGGAAAATAGGGCCGTGGGCTTTTGTTTCGTCCAATTTCGAGAATATTTGTAAACCAACTTTTCTGAAATCAAAAACAGCAGAAAACAGGAACTGGCACTGTGGCATCTTGTTAATAGGTTAGTCCAGAAAATGCATAAAAATATTATAAAGTGTGGATAAAACATGTAGGTATTGTCATAAAACTAGCATGGAACATAACAAATTATAGATACGTTGGAGACGTATCATAGCGCAGCATCGGAAATGGTTCCGGAAGCGGCCACGAAGATCATAGCTCCCATGTCTACAAAGAGTTATAGTCATGGAGATCAAAGTACCCATTGAACCTTGTAGATATGGTTTACTTTGTGATCAAATAAATGATTTGTGGATAAAGGATTGATTTTGAACAATAATGAACCAACTACATACAAAGAAATTATGATGGGCCCTGACTCCGTTAAAATGGCTAAGCGCCATTAAATCCAAGATAGGTGAATACTTTTTGAAAGTAAATGGATCTATAAAATTGATGGACTTGGATGGAATATCCTTGAAGAAGCTCGACTTGTCGAAAATTTGTTTACGACAAAGTTCAAAGAGTTGAATACGATAAGATTAGATCTTCCGTAGCAATGCTTATAGTCTATGTGGATTGTTCTAGTAATTGCTACATATTTCTTTTATGAGATATGTTAGTAGGATGGCAGAAATACATTCCTTATTAGAAGTGTGTGTTAAAGGTGTATACAAGATACAACTGAGAGTTTTGCTAGTCCATAGAATACTAGAAAGATATACAAACTTCACTGGATGAAGTGAGTATCACGGAGTTGGAATCTTCACCGGATGAAATAATCAAAGAGTTTTTGATTTCATCAGAAATGATGAAGATGCTTGCATTTGCAAGAAATTAAGTGGGAGCGCTGAGACATATTTATAATACTTTATTTAGATGACATATCGTTGATTATAAATAATGTAATCATGTACTTGATGTGATTAGAAGATTTCACTGAGAATTAACTTCAATAAAAAGATATGGACTGAAACATATTTTGTGTCAAGATCTATGAAGATAAATTGAAACACATAATAAGTTTAAGTTTAAGTACATAGAATGAATATTGAACTAGTTCAATATAAAAATATTAAGAATGTGTTTTTTCCATGTGAGGTTTTAACAAGACTTGAGTGTATTTGACACTCGATGAGTAAAAACACATGAGTGATTTTAGATCACGAATAATATGTACAAAATCAGATGTCCTCTGCTCTAAAGTGTTATGAGCATATATCAGAATGATTCATATAATGATCATTGGACAACAGTAAGAATATCTCTGAGTGTTTTAGAAGAACCAAGGATATATATAGTTTTGTATGGGGTAATGACAAACAAATCGCTGTAAGGTGTTGCGACGATATTAGTTTGGTCACATATAAAATTTCAGTTAGGCTAAGTGTTGATTAAAAGGTAGCACAATGAGCTAGAAGAAGTCTATGCTAGATTTAGATGAGTTCTAAATATTGTGACGGATTCTACAAACGAAGGCAGAGTATGACATTGTTTTGACAATGACTGAGGAGTTTTAAGTCGAGGAGTTCTTTGAGAACTTGGTGTAGTTTCGACAGTGTCGGACATTTGAAGCTATATTGTGTGTGACAATATTAGTGACATATTTCAGACCGCGGAATTAAGGTTCCACCAGAAGACTGAACATACATGATTAATGCCAACTCATTTGGAAAATGAGTGATGCGTTGAGACGCAAATGAATTGCAAAATACATACATTTCTGAGCGTGTCAGATCCGTTGACTGAAACCTCTCCCGTGAGCAAAACATGATAAGCACCAGAAGGCCAAGGTGTTATATCTTTACAAATGTAAACTAGATTATTGACTCTAGTGCAAGTGGGAGACTATTGGAGATATGCCCAAGATGCAATAATAAAGTAGTTGTTATAATATATCTGTGTGTTTATGATAAATGTTTGCATACCATGCTATAATTGTATTAACCGAAACATTGATACATGTGTGTTATGTAAACAACAAGGAGTCCCTAGTAAGCCTCTTGTATAACTATCTTGTTGATTAATAGATGTTCATGGTTTCGTGATCATGAACATTGGATGTTATTAATAACAAGGTTATGTCATTGGATGAATGATATAATGGACACACACCCAAATGAGCGTAGCATAAGATCAAGTCATTAAGTTCAAACTGTTATAAGCTTTCGATACATAGTTACCTAGTCCTTCGACCATGAGATCATCTAAATCACTTACACCAGAAGGATGCTTTGATTACATCAAACGACATTGCGTAAATGGGTGGTTATAAAGATGGGATTAAGTATTCGGAAAGTGTGAGTTGAGGCATATGGATCAAGAGTGGGATTTGTCCATCCTGATGACGGATAGATATACTCTGGGCCCTCTCGGTGGAATGTCGTCTGATTAGCTTGCAAGCATGTGACTAGGTCACAAGAGATGACATACCACGGTAGGAGTAAAGAGTACTTGTCGGTAACGAGGTTGAACTAGGTATGGAGATATCGATGATCGAACCTCAGACAAGTAAAGTATCGTGTGACAAAGGGAATCGGTATCGTATGTAAATGGTTCAATCGATTTCTAAATTATCGTTCAATGTGTGGGAGCCATTATGGATCTCCAGATCCCGCTATTGGTTATTGGTCGGAGAGGACTCTCGAGCATGTCTGCATAGTTCACGAACCGTAGGGTGACACACTTAAGGTTTGATGTTGTTTTAAGTAGATATGGAATATGGAATGGAGTTCAAATGTTGTTCGGAGTCTCGGATGGGATCCAGGACATCACGAGGAGGTCCGGAATGGTCCGGAGAATAAGATTCATATATAGGAAGTCATTTTTCAAGTTTGGAAATGATCTGGTGCATTTATGGAAAGCGCTAGAATGTTCTAGAACCTTCCGGAAGAAATCATCATGGAAGGTGGAGTCCCGGATGAACTCCACAAACCCTAACCAGCCAACCAAGAGGGAAGGTAGAGTCCATGGTGGACTCCACCACCTTGGACGGCCAAGGAAGAAGGAAAGGGGGAGTGCACTCCCCCTAGGTTTCACCCTTTGGTAAGTTTTTGAGTTGGACTCTTATTCGAATCTTTGGGCTAACCCTTGGGGTTCCACCTATATAATGAGGGAGAGAGGGAGGGGCTGGCCACCACACCAGCCGCACCACCCAAGGGCATCAAGGCCGGCGCCCCTCTCCCCAAACCCTAGCCGCCCTCCTCCTCCCGCTTCTCCCGTAGTGCTTAGGCGAAGCCCTGCCGGAGATCTCCACACCACCGACACCACGCCGTCGTGCTGTCGGGATTCCGAGGAGGATCTACTACATCCGCTGCCCGCTGGAACGGGGAGAAGGACGTCGTCATCAACACCGAACGTGTGACCGAGTACGGAGGTGCTGCCCGACTGTGGCACCGTCAAGATCTTCTACGCGCTTTTGAAAGCGGCAAGTGATCGACTACATCAACAACGAGATCTAATCTCGTAGGCTTTGAAATCTTCGAGGGTTAGTCTCATGATCTTCTCGTTGCTACCATCTACAAGATTGGATCTTGGCTTGTTATTCGTTCTTACGGTAGGAAATTTTTTGTTTTCTATGCTACGAATCCCATCAGTAGGAATATCCTCAAGATGACGTATTGTAGAAATGTAAAACTGTGCTTTTGGAGTCATCTGGATCCGGCTTATGGTGCGACCCATAGAGACTTGACAAGATTCCGGTAATTTTCTGTACGATGGTTCCGACCTGAAAATGAAGATGTGCTTGCAGATGCATCAAGATAGCCCTGGATGAAACAATACACAATACTAAAGTTGTTTGTATCATCAATATGTACAACTTTAATACTAGAATCACCTTGATCCGACCAACCGTCTAGCCCATAGAGCCATGACAAATCCGAGTAACCAAGTCTCGTGTACGACGGATCCAACCGGAAGTTGAATATTTACCTAAAGACCTATCAATACAACCTTTGATGGTAAAGTGATAAACACCAGAGTTGTTCGCACAAGTTTTATTTTTGCAGCATCTCCATCCAAGATGCAGTTATTTGATGGTAAAGTGATAAACACGAGAGTTGTTCGCACAAGTATTTTTCGAGAGCCAGGACGAGAAGCGGGATATCTAGGATTTTTGAACGGAAACTAGTGTCTTTTTATTATATGGAAAGTGCAAAGGAGACCCTTATTTGTACGGGAAGACTAGCCGCCTCATATATACGTGAGAGGTGATGGCCGACTGAATAAAAACAATCAAATCTATCAATTATTACACTATTTCATGTTCATCTATCCCTTACCCTTGTACCTATGCTTCTCATTCTTCGTTAGTTTGCCCATGGTGGCGAGCTGCGAATCCACGAGGCTCTAGGGGGGTCAGGCCAACTGAGCGGCCCATAGTTGCCGGAACCTCCGACGGGGTTCCTCCCGAGGAACCGAGGCTTCGAGTCTCAAAGAGTGCTTCTGGATTGTCATGTGTATCGCACTTCCTGATAGCCTCCTTCGATGAGAGTTGCGGCGTATCGCCCCCGGCGTCAAGGGTGCACGAGGGCATGCTAGTGTGAGCTGGTGTATTTCCGCCCTAGCATCGAATGCAACAACTTTTCGGCATTAGCCAAATATTATATGGTCTAGCATCTAGTTGGAAACTTCCAGGCGTAACAATTACACATTCCAGGCGTTGCGCAACTGGGAAGAGTAGAGGGGTTATATGACATGTGGTGGAGGCTCACACGGAAATCTTGTTGTTCTACTTTTCCAGCTCATGGATGATCAGTCTTACCAAGTTTATCAATTAGAACATCTTTAATGGTAAATAATTATGCTAGAGTTTAGTTTTAAATGTCCATGCGATCTAAAGAAAACAATAGTACTCTCACACCACGTTATTTTAGATATATTTTCTAGCAACTAGTCCTCGAATTATATGGTAAACAAATTTAAATAAAACATGTAGCGATTGGGAGCACAATACTGAACCGGTACCTCCAAGGAGAGGCAATCAGAAGGCGGCGGAAGCCACAAAACCCATCTATGGTTCCGTCATCCCGGTCCGCTGCGCCTCCATGGCCTTGAGGCCTTGGAGGTGTGGCGGACCACGGTCCCTCGCCTAGCGGGGAGTTTTCATTCTTTATTTAGTTTGCTTTTCATTATTTTTTTCAGGATGGTGAGGCGGCGGCTACATCTTAAAGTCAGAATAAGCTCCTCTCCGTCCTATTCGCTCCGGTGGTGCATCTAGCGCCGACGAGGGCGTGTGGTGTTGTGTGCCCATCGGATCTCCTGGGATCCGGTCGGTTTTCGTGTTTACTAGTGTGGTTTCATGTCAGTCTCTCCATCTACGGTTGTCATCATTGGTAATGGTTGCTGCTCTGGTGTGCTAGTTCTTTGGGACCTTAGCACGACGACATCTCGTCTGTCTACCACAACAAGCTCTACTACGACAAGCTTTGCTCGGCTCTGGCGATGGAGGGGCGAGGACAGTGGCGCGCCTTGGGTTGTGCTAGTGTATGTACTCCTCGCTAGGTGGTCCAAGTACCAATTTGTAATTTTCTTTACTTTTAGGGATATTTTGTGGCACTACAAAGAGGTCTAGCTTGAATTTCTGGGTAACTTCTTTCAATTGAGAATGGAATTTTGTAGCTCGAGCTACATGTAGGCCACTTTTTGAACCTACGAAAATTTCATTTTAAACATGTTAATATTTTTTGAAAAAAATATGTTGACGCAGAGAATGTTAAAATCGATTGGTGTGTAAATTATCATATTGAAATATGTTGTATTTTGGTCTCAGAAAAAATAACAAATCTTGATTTCAGCATTGGTGAACAGTACACTAAAATCTAGATTTCGTCATTTTGTAAGACTTTGTTATTTTTACTAAGGACAATATATGATGTATTTCAATCTAAAAATTTACACGCCGATAGGTTTCAACATTCTCTATGTCTACATATTTTTTCGAATTTTTTTGAAACTTTAAAATTAGAAATTTTGAAGTTTGAAAAAGGAAAAAACAAAACCAGGCTACATTTGATGTTTTCGGGTTTCAATTTCGTTATTCTCTTAATCGAACTCAACAAGTATTCTGTATAACATGTAAATTTGTAGAAGATGCGAACTGAACATGATCAGGCATAAAGAAAGTGAGGAGTAGGTGTCGGGGCGTCTGTCTGCAGCTGCTGTCGGTGGTGGGTGGAACCTGCGATGTCCGTGTAGTTTTTGCAGCAGTAGCAGAGGTCCCAACGGAAGAGGCTGCAATAACCATGGACGAGGCCGAGGTCCTGGCAACACCGCAGGCACTTGCCAGACCCTTTATAGCACTTGAACATGCAATTCAGCTCTGGCACGTCGCACAGCACCACGCCCCTTACCATCATATGCGTTGTCTCCACTGTATGTATGCACCAAACAAGATTTGAACTAAATCCATGTGGCAATTTTAAAATCTTCATAGAAACTTTGAACGAAATCTCAATGCTTACCGGAGGCGATGAGAAGGATGACCAACATGAAGAAAACTTTCTTGCCCATTTCGTTATTTGGTGGAACACCAAGTGAATTCTCAATGGTACAAGTGATCGTTGGGAGTTGAATGCTTAGGCTAGGTGGTACATTTTATAGGAGAACATGATGCAAAAAAATTGCATTCATAAGGGCGTGTTTGACACTTACCAAATTAATAGTCACAATACTTTTTTGGGTTGTATTATATCAAGGATAAATTTTTACCATGGAAGCATTTTAATAATCTAAATCTCATCCATCCTTCGCAGATGTATTTAGATTTGGACGTATCTATGCATGATATAGTGTATAGATGCATCTAAATCTAAATAAATTTGTGACATCCTTTTCGAGAGGGAGGGACAACTACTAGTAAGAGGGAAGTGTTTGAAAAGGATTCGTTTCACCTTCTTTTAATAGATAGATAATATTAATTACTGTTATCATATGTTTACTTTTTATTTTCATTAATTTTTTGTAAAGCTCCTTAAAAGCGCACCATAGATACATAGTCCCTCCCTGGCGAAATAGAGGATGGTTAAGCTTTCTAGTACAAGTTATGTCATGTTATAAATCTTTTTTTAGAAAATACCCCTCGCGTCGACACGGACACTTGTTCGCTCGTTAAAGCAGACACACACACTCCCCCTCATTACCTTCTATCTTCTCCGGGGAAATCAGGATTCCTCGGATCCAGTAAGTGTAGGATGCAGCTCTCCGGCCCCTGCAATTGTGCCGTTTTAGATGCTTAAGATAGGTGGTATATATTTTATTTATAGAGGAATGCTTGGAAAAAAGTTATATTTATTCTTAAGGGCGTGTTTAACATGCACCTAAATTAGACTCAGAATACGCTCCTCCTCATATATCAAGGATATGTATACCATGGAAAGCATTTTAATTATGTAAATGAGCTACTATACTACGAAAAGGGAAGTGTATGGAAATGATTTTTTCACTCCTTTTCATTAATAGATAATATTAATTACCATTATCATATATATTTAATTTTATTATCATGAATTCTTCTTAAAGCTCCTTAAAAGCATAACATGGTTTATTTTTTTAATGAGTTTCATTAAATTTTATGATATATTTCAATTCAATGCAATTTATTTAAACGTAAACCCAGATCTATTGCATGTTGTCGAAGCCGCTCCGGACGATGTCATCACCGTATCTGACTTTGTCATCGCCATCGTTAGAGGAGAAATGCACCATGATTATCCTACAGTCAGCTGCTGACCATTCATGCACCCATTTGTTGGTGGCCGGCGATGCCATTTCCTGCGATGCACGGAGGATGGCTATGTGCCTGGGCTCATGTGGCTCCGTGTGTGTCCAACATTGTCCGATTCATTTTCTTTGATCTTGACATCTGCAACTTGTGATGTATCTAATTTTCGCTGTGACTCTCAATTCTTGACGTGTGGTTGCGTGAATGTGTCCATCTTTTTTGATGAAGAACAAACTCATGTATTAACATGGCTAAGGAAAATGATCATATGCTTATTTTCTGTTGTCAACATGTGATCATTTTCTTAAGACCTTGTATCTAGTTTACAGTTTGTGCCAATGATGTGTACTGAGATCAAAATCAGGAATTGTGTGCTAAGTTAAGTCTATGAACATCAAAATCATGTGTTCACCATTTATACATGTTAATAATCAAAATCTGGAATTATTGTGCTAACTTTAGTCAATGTTTATTACTTATGGAATCAAATCAGTATTGGTCCTTGTAAAAATCATGAACCATAAGAACTAGTGCTAATTTGAGCATTGTTCATATTATTATGTGCATGGTGTATTGTAGGTGCGGTCTAAACTCTGAAATTTAAATATGGGTAGAGGCACAGTGTCCTGTTGGATGCATTGATGCATGATCAGAGTGAGTCTGTCATGAGCCACGGTTGTATTTACTAGAGAGACAGAATGATCTCCTTCATGTGAAATACGTCACTTGAATACACTAGTTTGACCAATCTTCTTGCACATTTTTTTTGCACAAAGAAGGTGGTATTCCATTAGTAACAGGTGACGGGTACAAATTGCAAACAGGCCCTTTACAACACTTCTGGTATTTTAGCTCTCCGTACTAGGGTTTTCGGGGACGAAGGAATAAATAGGCGAAGGGGCAGCGTTGGGGGAGCCAGGGGCTCCCTCCCCACACCTTGGCGCGGCAGTGGGGCCCCCCGCGCCTCCCTATGGGGTGGGCCCCCTACTGGCCTTCCTCGACTCTTCTTCTGTCTTCTGGACAGTCCGTGGAAAATAGGGCCGTGGGCTTTTGTTTCGTCCAATTTCGAGAATATTTGTAAACCAACTTTTCTGAAATCAAAAACAGCAGAGAAAACAGGAAGCGGCACTGTGGCATCTTGTTAATAGGTTAGTCCAGAAAATGCATAAAAATATTATAAAGTGTGGATAAAACATGTAGGTATTGTCATAAAACTAGCATGGAACATAACAAATTATAGATACGTTGGAGACGTATCATAGCGCAGCATCGGAAATGGTTCCTAAGCGGCCACGAAGATCATAGCTCCCATGTCTACAAAGAGTTATAGTCATGGAGATCAAAGTACCCATTGAACCTTGTAGATATGGTTTACTTTGTGATCAAATAAATGATTTGTGGATAAAGGATTGATTTTGAACAATAATGAACCAACTACATACAAAGAAGTTATGATGGGCCCTGACTCCGTTAAAATGGCTAAGCGCCATTAAATCCAAGATAGGTGAATACTTTTTGAAAGTAAATGGATCTATAAAATTGATGGACTTGGATGGAATATCCTTGAAGAAGCTCGACTTGTCGAAAATTTGTTTACGACAAAGTTCAAAGAGTTGAATAAGATAAGATTAGATCTTCCGTAGCAATGCTTATAGTCTATGTGGATTGTTCTAGTAATTGCTACATATTTCTTTTATGAGATATGTTAGTAGGATGGCAGAAATACATTCCTTATTAGAAGTGTGTGTTAAAGGTGTATACAAGATACAAGCGAGAGTTTTGCTAGTCCATAGAATACTAGAAAGATATACACACTTCACTGGATGAAGTGAGTATCACGGAGTTGGAATCTTCACCGGATGAAATAATCAAAGAGTTTTTGATTTCATCAGAAATGATGAAGATGCTTGCATTTGCAAGAAATTAAGTGGGAGCGCTGAGACATATTTATAATACTTTATTTAGATGACATATCGTTGATTATAAATAATGTAATCATGTACTTGATGTGATTAGAAGATTTCACTGAGAATTAACTTCAATAAAAAGATATGGACTGAAACATATTTTGTGTCAAGATCTATGAAGATAAATTGAAACACATAATAAGTTTAAGTTTAAGTACATAGAATGAATATTGAACTAGTTCAATATAAAAATATTAAGAATGTGTTTTTTCCATGTGAGGTTTTAACAAGACTTGAGTGTATTTGACACTCGATGAGTAAAAACACATGAGTGATTTTAGATCACGAATAATATGTACAAAATCAGATGTCCTCTGCTCTAAAGTGTTATGAGCATATATCAGAATGATTCATATAATGATCATTGGACAACAGTAAGAATATCTCTGAGTGTTTTAGAAGAACCAAGGATATATATAGTTTTGTATGGGGTAATGACAAACAAATCGCTGTAAGGTGTTGCGACGATATTAGTTTGGTCACATATAAAATTTCAGTTAGGCTAAGTGTTGATTAAAAGGTAGCACAATGAGCTAGAAGAAGTCTATGCTAGATTTAGATGAGTTCTAAATATTGTGACGGATTCTACAAACGAAGGCAGAGTATGACATTGTTTTGACAATGACTGAGGAGTTTTAAGTCGAGGAGTTCTTTGAGAACTTGGTGTAGTTTCGATAGTGTCGGACATTTGAAGCTATATTGTGTGTGACAATATTAGTGACATATTTCAGACCGCGGAATTAAGGTTCCACCAGAACACTGAACATACATGATTAATGCCAACTCATTTGGAAAATGAGTGATGCGTTGAGACGCAAATGAATTGCAAAATACATACATTTCTGAGCGTGTCAGATCCGTTGACTGAAACCTCTCCCGTGAGCAAAACATGATAAGCACCAGAAGGCCAAGGTGTTATATCTTTACAAATGTAAACTAGATTATTGACTCTAGTGCAAGTGGGAGACTATTGGAGATATGCCCAAGACGCAATAATAAAGTAGTTGTTATAATATATCTGTGTGTTTATGATAAATGTTTGCATACCATGCTATAATTGTATTAACCGAAACATTGATACATGTGTGTTATGTAAACAACAAGGAGTCCCTAGTAAGCCTCTTGTATAACTATCTTGTTGATTAATAGATGTTCATGGTTTCGTGATCATGAACATTGGATGTTATTAATAACAAGGTTATGTCATTGGATGAATGATATAATGGACACACACCCAAATGAGCGTAGCATAAGATCAAGTCATTAAGTTCAAACTGTTATAAGCTTTCGATACATAGTTACCTAGTCCTTCGACCATGAGATCATCTAAATCACTTACACCGGAAGGATGCTTTGATTACATCAAACGACATTGCGTAAATGGGTGGTTATAAAGATGGGATTAAGTATTCGGAAAGTGTGAGTTGAGGCATATGGATCAAGAGTGGGATTTGTCCATCCTGATGACGGATAGATATACTCTGGGCCCTCTCGGTGGAATGTCGTCTGATTAGCTTGCAAGCATGTGACTAGGTCACAAGAGATGACATACCACGGTAGGAGTAAAGAGTACTTGTCGGTAACGAGGTTGAACTAGGTATGGAGATATCGATGATCGAACCTCAGACAAGTAAAGTATCGTGTGACAAAGGGAATCGGTATCGTATGTAAATGGTTCAATCGATTTCTAAATTATCGTTCAATGTGTGGGAGCCATTATGGATCTCCAGATCCCGCTATTGGTTATTGGTCGGAGAGGAGTCTCGAGCATGTCTGCATAGTTCACGAACCGTAGGGTGACACACTTAAGGTTTGATGTTGTTTTAAGTAGATATGGAATATGGAATGGAGTTCAAATGTTGTTCGGAGTCTCGGATGGGATCCAGGACATCACGAGGAGGTCCGGAATGGTCCGGAGAATAAGATTCATATATAGGAAGTCATTTTTCAAGTTTGGAAATGATCTGGTGCATTTATGGAAAGCGCTAGAATGTTCTAGAACCTTCCGGAAGAAATCATCATGGAAGGTGGAGTCCCGGATGAACTCCACAAACCCTAACCAGCCAACCAAGAGGGAAGGTGGAGTCCATGGTGGACTCCACCACCTTGGACGGCCAAGGAAGAAGGAAAGGGGGAGTGCACTCCCCCTAGGTTTCACCCTTTGGTAAGTTTTTGAGTTGGACTCTTATTCGAATCTTTGGGCTAACCCTTGGGGTTCCACCTATATAATGAGGGAGAGAGGGAGGGGCTGGCCACCACACCAGCCGCACCACCCAAGGGCATCAAGGCCGGCGCCCCTCTCCCCAAACCCTAGCCGCCCTCCTCCTCCCGCTTCTCCCGTAGTGCTTAGGCGAAGCCCTGCCGGAGATCTCCACACCACCGACACCACGCCGTCGTGCTGTCGGGATTCCGAGGAGGATCTACTACATCCGCTGCCCGCTGGAACGGGGAGAAGGACGTCGTCATCAACACCGAACGTGTGACCGAGTACGGAGGTGCTGCCCGACTGTGGCACCGTCAAGATCTTCTACGCGCTTTTGAAAGCGGCAAGTGATCGACTACATCAACAACGAGATCTAATCTCGTAGGCTTTGAAATCTTCGAGGGTTAGTCTCATGATCTTCTCGTTGCTACCATCTACAAGATTGGATCTTGGCTTGTTATTCGTTCTTACGGTAGGAAATTTTTTGTTTTCTATGCTACGAATCCCATCAGTAGGAATATCCTCAAGATGACGTATTGTAGAAATGTAAAACTCTGCTTTTGGAGTCATCTGGATCCGGCTTATGGTGCGACCCATAGAGACTTGACAAGATTCCGGTAATTTTCTGTCTGATGGTTCCGACCTGAAAATGAAGATGTGCTTGCAGATGCATCAAGATAGCCCTGGATGAAACAATACACAATACTAAAGTTGTTTGTATCATCAATATGTACAACTTTAATACTAGAATCACCTTGATCCGACCAACCGTCTAGCCCATAGAGCCATGACAAATCCGAGTAACCAAGTCTCGTGTCTGACGGATCCAACTGGAAGTTGAATATTTACCTAAAGACCTATCAATACAACCTTTGATGGTAAAGTGATAAACACCAGAGTTGTTCGCACAAGTTTTATTTTTGCAGCATCTCCATCCAAGATGCAGTTATTTGATGGTAAAGTGATAAACACGAGAGTTGTTCGCACAAGTATTTTTCGAGAGCCAGGACGAGAAGCGGGATATCTAGGATTTTTGAACGGAAACTAGTGTCTTTTTATTATATGGAAAGTGCAAAGGAGACCCTTATTTGTACGGGAAGACTAGCCGCCTCATATATACGTGAGAGGTGATGGCCGACTGAATAAAAACAATCAAATCTATCAATTATTACACTATTTCATGTTCATCTATCCCTTACCCTTGTACCTATGCTTCTCATTCTTCGTTAGTTTGCCCATGGTGGCGAGCTGCGAATCCACGAGGCTCTAGGGGGGTCAGGCCAATCTGGAGCGGCCCATAGTTGCCGGAACCTCCGACGGGGTTCCTCCCGAGGAACCGAGGCTTCGAGTCTCAAAGAGTGCTTCCTGGATTGTCATGTGTATCGCACTTCCTGATAGCCTCCTTCGATGAGAGTTGCGGCGTATCGCCCCCGGCGTCAAGGGTGCACGAGGGCATGCTAGTGTGAGCTGGTGTATTTCCGCCCTAGCATCGAATGCAACAACTTTTCGGCATTAGCCAAATATTCTATGGTCTAGCATCTAGTTGGAAACTTCCAGGCGTAACAATTACACATTCCAGGCGTTGCGCAACTGGGAAGAGTAGAGGGGTTATATGACATGTGGTGGAGGCTCACACGGAAATCTTGTTGTTCTACTTTTCCAGCTCATGGATGATCAGTCTTACCAAGTTTATCAATTAGAACATCTTTAATGGTAAATAATTATGCTAGAGTTTAGTTTTAAATGTCCATGCGATCTAAAGAAAACAATAGTACTCTCACACCACGTTATTTTAGATATATTTTCTAGCAACTAGTCCTCGAATTATATGGTAAACAAATTTAAATAAAACATGTAGCGATTGGGAGCACAATACTGAACCGGTACCTCCAAGGAGAGGCAATCAGAAGGCGGCGGAAGCCACAAAACCCATCTATGGTTCCGTCATCCCGGTCCGCTGCGCCTCCATGGCCTTGAGGCCTTGGAGGTGTGGCGGACCACGGTCCCTCGCCTGGCGGGGAGTTTTCATTCTTTATTTAGTTTGCTTTTCATTATTTTTTTCGGGATGGTGAGGCGGCGGCTACATCTTAAAGTCAGAATAAGCTCCTCTCCGTCCTATTCGCTCCGGTGGTGCATCTAGCGCCGACGAGGGCGTGTGGTGTTGTGTGCCCATCGGATCTCCTGGGATCCGGTCGGTTTTCGTGTTTACTAGTGTGGTTTCATGTCAGTCTCTCCATCTACGGTTGTCATCATTGGTAATGGTTGCTGCTCTGGTGTGCTAGTTCTTTGGGACCTTAGCACGACGACATCTCGTCTGTCTACCACAACAAGCTCTACTACGACAAGCTTTGCTCGGCTCTGGCGATGGAGGGGCGAGGACAGTGGCGCGCCTTGGGTTGTGCTAGTGTATGTACTCCTCGCTAGGTGGTCCAAGTACCAATTTGTAATTTTCTTTACTTTTAGGGATATTTTGTGGCACTACAAAGAGGTCTAGCTTGAATTTCTGGGTAACTTCTTTCAATTGAGAATGGAATTTTGTAGCTCGAGCTACATGTAGGCCACTTTTTGAACCTACGAAAATTTCATTTTAAACATGTTAATATTTTTTGAAAAAAATATGTTGACGCAGAGAATGTTAAAATCGATTGGTGTGTAAATTATCATATTGAAATATGTTGTATTTTGGTCTCAGAAAAAATAACAAATCTTGATTTCAGCATTGGTGAACAGTACACTAAAATCTAGATTTCGTCATTTTGTAAGACTTTGTTATTTTTACTAAGGACAATATATGATGTATTTCAATCTAAAAATTTACACGCCGATAGGTTTCAACATTCTCTATGTCTACATATTTTTTCGAATTTTTTTGAAACTTTAAAATTAGAAATTTTGAAGTTTGAAAAAGGAAAAAACAAAACCAGGCTACATTTGATGTTTTCGGGTTTCAATTTCGTTATTCTCTTAATCGAACTCAACAAGTATTCTGTATAACATGTAAATTTGTAGAAGATGCGAACTGAACATGATCAGGCATAAAGAAAGTGAGGAGTAGGTGTCGGGGCGTCTGTCTGCAGCTGCTGTCGGTGGTGGGTGGAACCTGCGATGTCCATGTAGGTTTTGCAGCAGTAGCAGAGGTCCCAACGGAAGAGGCTGCAATAACCATGGACGAGGCCGAGGTCCTGGCAACACCGCAGGCACTTGCCAGACCCTTTATAGCACTTGAACATGCAATTCAGCTCTGGCACGTCGCACAGCACCACGCCCCTTACCATCATATGCGTTGTCTCGACTGTATGTATGCACCAAACAAGATTTGAACTAAATCCATGTGGCAATTTTAAAATCTTCATAGAAACTTTGAACGAAATCTCAATGCTTACCGGAGGCGATGAGAAGGATGACCAACATGAAGAAAACTTTCTTGCCCATTTCGTTATTTGGTGGAACACCAAGTGAATTCTCAATGGTACAAGCGATCGATGGGAGTTGAATGCTTAGGCTAGGTGGTACATTTTATAGGAGAACATGATGCAAAAAAATTGCATTCATAAGGGCGTGTTTGACACTTACCAAATTAATAGTCACAATACTTTTTTGGGTTGTATTATATCAAGGATAAATTTTTACCATGGAAGCATTTTAATAATCTAAATCTCATCCATCCTTCGCAGATGTATTTAGATTTGGACGTATCTATGCACGATATAGTGTATAGATGCATCTAAATCTAAATAAATTTGTGACATCCTTTTCGAGAGGGAGGGACAACTACTAGTAAGAGGGAAGTGTTTGAAAAGGATTCGTTTCACCTTCTTTTAATAGATAGATAATATTAATTACTGTTATCATATGTTTACTTTTTATTTTCATTAATTTTTTGTAAAGCTCCTTAAAAGCGCACCATAGATACATAGTCCCTCCCTGGCGAAATAGAGGATGGTTAAGCTTTCTAGTACAAGTTATGTCATGTTATAAATCTTTTTTTAGAAAATACCCCTCGCGTCGACACGGACACTTGTTCGCTCGTTAAAGCAGACACACACACTCCCCCTCATTACCTTCTATCATCTCCGGGGAAATCAGGATTCCTCGGATCCAGTAAGTGTAGGATGCAGCTCTCCGGCCCCTGCAATTGTGCCGTTTTAGATGCTTAAGATAGGTGGTATATATTTTATTTATAGAGGAATGCTTGGAAAAAAGTTATATTTATTCTTAAGGGCGTGTTTAACATGCACCTAAATTAGACTCAGAATACGCTCCTCCTCATATATCAAGGATATGTATACCATGGAAAGCATTTTAATTATGTAAATGAGGTACTATACTACGAAAAGGGAAGTGTATGGAAATGATT
This sequence comes from Lolium perenne, assembly GCF_019359855.2. Taxonomy (NCBI): domain Eukaryota; kingdom Viridiplantae; phylum Streptophyta; class Magnoliopsida; order Poales; family Poaceae; genus Lolium; species Lolium perenne. The sequence goes on from NC_067244.2 coordinate 14,276,108, forward strand.
TTTTCACTCCTTTTCATTAATAGATAATATTAATTACCATTATCATATATTTTTATTTTTATTATCATGAATTCTTCTTAAAGCTCCTTAAAAGCATAACATGGTTTATTTTTTTAATGAGTTTCATTAAATTTTATGATATATTTCAATTCAATGCAATTTATTTAAACGTAAACCCAGATCTATTGCATGTTGTCGAAGCCGCTCCGGACGATGTCATCACCGTATCTGACTTTGTCATCGCCATCGTTAGAGGAGAAATGCACCATGATTATCCTACAGTCAGCTGCTGACCATTCATGCACCCATTTGTTGGTGGCCGGCGATGCCATTTCCTGCGATGCACGGAGGATGGCTATGTGCCTGGGCTCATGTGGCTCCGTGTGTGTCCAACATTGTCCGATTCATTTTCTTTGATCTTGACATCTGCAACTTGTGATGTATCTAATTTTCGCTGTGACTCTCAATTCTTGACGTGTGGTTGCGTGAATGTGTCCATCTTTTTTGATGAAGAACAAACTCATGTATTAACATGGCTAAGGAAAATGATCATATGCTTATTTTCTATTGTCAACATGTGATCATTTTCTTAAGACCTTGTATCTAGTTTACAGTTTGTGCCAATGATGTGTACTGAGATCAAAATCAGGAATTGTGTGCTAAGTTAAGTCTATGAACATCAAAATCATGTGTTCACCATCTATACATGTTAATAATCAAAATCTGGAATTATTGTGCTAACTTTAGTCAATGTTTATTACTTATGGAATCAAATCAGTATTGGTCCTTGTAAAAATCATGAACCATAAGAACTAGTGCTAATTTGAGCATTGTTCATATTATTATGTGCATGGTGTATTGTAGGTGCGGTCTAAACTCTGAAATTTAAATATGGGTAGAGGCACAGTGTCCTGTTGGATGCATTGATGCATGATCAGAGTGAGTCTGTCATGAGCCACGGTTGTATTTACTAGAGAGACAGAATGATCTCCTTCATGTGAAATACGTCACTTGAATACACTAGTTTGACCAATCTTCTTGCACATTTTTTTTGCACAAAGAAGGTGGTATTCCATTAGTAACAGGTGATGGGTACAAATTGCAAACAGGCCCTTTACAACACTTCTGGTATTTTAGCTCTCCGTACTAGGGTTTTCGGGGACGAAGGAATAAATAGGCGAAGGGGCAGCGTTGGGGGAGCCAGGGGCTCCCTCCCCACACCTTGGCGCGGCAGTGGGGCCCCCCGCGCCTCCCTATGGGGTGGGCCCCCTACTGGCCTTCCTCGACTCTTCTTCTGTCTTCTGGACAGTCCGTGGAAAATAGGGCCGTGGGCTTTTGTTTCGTCCAATTTCGAGAATATTTGTAAACTAACTTTTCTGAAATCAAAAACAGCAGAAAACAGGAACTGGCACTGTGGCATCTTGTTAATAGGTTAGTCCAGAAAATGCATAAAAATATTATAAAGTGTGGATAAAACATGTAGGTATTGTCATAAAACTAGCATGGAACATAACAAATTATAGATATGTTGGAGACGTATCATAGCGCAGCATCGGAAATGGTTCCGGAAGCGGCCACGAAGATCATAGCTCCCATGTCTACAAAGAGTTATAGTCATGGAGATCAAAGTACCCATTGAACCTTGTAGATATGGTTTACTTTGTGATCAAATAAATGATTTGTGGATAAAGGATTGATTTTGAACAATAATGAACCAACTACATACAAAGAAGTTATGATGGTCCCTGACTCCGTTAAAATGGCTAAGCGCCATTAAATCCAAGATAGGTGAATACTTTTTGAAAGTAAATGGATCTATAAAATTGATGGACTTGGATGGAATATCCTTGAAGAAGCTCGACTTGTCGAAAATTTGTTTACGACAAAGTTCAAAGAGTTGAATACGATAAGATTAGATCTTCCGTAGCAATGCTTATAGTCTATGTGGATTGTTCTAGTAATTGCTACATATTTCTTTTATGAGATATGTTAGTAGGATGGCAGAAATACATTCCTTATTAGAAGTGTGTGTTAAAGGTGTATACAAGATACAACTGAGAGTTTTGCTAGTCCATAGAATACTAGAAAGATATACAAACTTCACTGGATGAAGTGAGTATCACGGAGTTGGAATCTTCACCGGATGAAATAATCAAAGAGTTTTTGATTTCATCAGAAATGATGAAGATGCTTGCATTTGCAAGAAATTAAGTGGGAGCGCTGAGACATATTTATAATACTTTATTTAGATGACATATCGTTGATTATAAATAATGTAATCATGTACTTGATGTGATTAGAAGATTTCACGAGAATTAACTTCAATAAAAAGATATGGACTGAAACATATTTTGTGTCAAGATCTATGAAGATAAATTGAAACACATAATAAGTTTAAGTTTAAGTACATAGAATGAATATTGAACTAGTTCAATATAAAAATATTAAGAATGTGTTTTTTCCATGTGAGGTTTTAACAAGACTTGAGTGTATTTGACACTCGATAAGTAAAAACACATGAGTGATTTTAGATCACGAATAATATGTACAAAATCAGATGTCCTCTGCTCTAAAGTGTTATGAGCATATATCAGAATGATTCATATAATGATCATTGGACAACAGTAAGAATATCTCTGAGTGTTTTAGAAGAACCAAGGATATATATAGTTTTGTATGGGGTAATGACAAACAAATCGCTGTAAGGTGTTGCGACGATATTAGTTTGGTCACATATAAAATTTCAGTTAGGCTAAGTGTTGATTAAAAGGTAGCACAATGAGCTAGAAGAAGTCTATGCTAGATTTAGATGAGTTCTAAATATTGTGACGGATTCTACAAACGAAGGCAGAGTATGACATTGTTTTGACAATGACTGAGGAGTTTTAAGTCGAGGAGTTCTTTGAGAACTTGGTGTAGTTTCGATAGTGTCGGACATTTGAAGCTATATTGTGTGTGATAATATTAGTGACATATTTCAGACCGCGGAATTAAGGTTCCACCAGAACACTGAACATACATGATTAATGCCAACTCATTTGGAAAATGAGTGATGCGTTGAGACGCAAATGAATTGCAAAATACATACATTTCTGAGCGTGTCAGATCCGTTGACTGAAACCTCTCCCGTGAGCAAAACATGATAAGCACCAGAAGGCCAAGGTGTTATATCTTTACAAATGTAAACTAGATTATTGACTCTAGTGCAAGTGGGAGACTATTGGAGATATGCCCAAGACGCAATAATAAAGTAGTTGTTATAATATATCTGTGTGTTTATGATAAATGTTTGCATACCATGCTATAATTGTATTAACCGAAACATTGATACATGTGTGTTATGTAAACAACAAGGAGTCCCTAGTAAGCCTCTTGTATAACTATCTTGTTGATTAATAGATGTTCATGGTTTCGTGATCATGAACATTGGATGTTATTAATAACAAGGTTATGTCATTGGATGAATGATATAATGGACACACACCCAAATGAGCGTAGCATAAGATCAAGTCATTAAGTTCAAACTGTTATAAGCTTTCGATACATAGTTACCTAGTCCTTCGACCATGAGATCATCTAAATCACTTACACCGGAAGGATGCTTTGATTACATCAAACGACATTGCGTAAATGGGTGGTTATAAAGATGGGATTAAGTATTCGGAAAGTGTGAGTTGAGGCATATGGATCAAGAGTGGGATTTGTCCATCCTGATGACGGATAGATATACTCTGGGCCCTCTCGGTGGAATGTCGTCTGATTAGCTTGCAAGCATGTGACTAGGTCACAAGAGATGACATACCACGGTAGGAGTAAAGAGTACTTGTCGGTAACGAGGTTGAACTAGGTATGGAGATATCGATGATCGAACCTCAGACAAGTAAAGTATCGTGTGACAAAGGGAATCGGTATCGTATGTAAATGGTTCAATCGATTTCTAAATTATCGTTCAATGTGTGGGAGCCATTATGGATCTCCAGATCCCGCTATTGGTTATTGGTCGGAGAGGAGTCTCGAGCATGTCTGCATAGTTCACGAACCGTAGGGTGACACACTTAAGGTTTGATGTTGTTTTAAGTAGATATGGAATATGGAATGGAGTTCAAATGTTGTTCGGAGTCTCGGATGGGATCCAGGACATCACGAGGAGGTCCGGAATGGTCCAGAGAATAAGATTCATATATAGGAAGTCATTTTTCAAGTTTGGAAATGATCTGGTGCATTTATGGAAAGCGCTAGAATGTTCTAGAACCTTCCGGAAGAAATCATCATGGAAGGTGGAGTCCCGGATGAACTCCACAAACCCTAACCAGCCAACCAAGAGGGAAGGTGGAGTCCATGGTGGACTCCACCACCTTGGACGGCCAAGGAAGAAGGAAAGGGGGAGTGCACTCCCCCTAGGTTTCACCCTTTGGTAAGTTTTTGAGTTGGACTCTTATTCGAATCTTTGGGCTAACCCTTGGGGTTCCACCTATATAATGAGGGAGAGAGGGAGGGGCTGGCCACCACACCAGCCGCACCACCCAAGGGCATCAAGGCCGGCGCCCCTCTCCCCAAACCCTAGCCGCCCTCCTCCTCCCGCTTCTCCCGTAGTGCTTAGGCGAAGCCCTGCCGGAGATCTCCACACCACCGACACCACGCCGTCATGCTGTCGGGATTCCGAGGAGGATCTACTACATCCGCTGCCCGCTGGAACGGGGAGAAGGACGTCGTCATCAACACCGAACGTGTGACCGAGTACGGAGGTGCTGCCCGACTGTGGCACCGTCAAGATCTTCTACGCGCTTTTGAAAGCGGCAAGTGATCGACTACATCAACAACGAGATCTAATCTCGTAGGCTTTGAAATCTTCGAGGGTTAGTCTCATGATCTTCTCGTTGCTACCATCTACAAGATTGGATCTTGGCTTGTTATTCGTTCTTACGGTAGGAAATTTTTTGTTTTCTATGCTACGAATCCCATCAGTAGGAATATCCTCAAGATGACGTATTGTAGAAATGTAAAACTGTGCTTTTGGAGTCATCTGGATCCGGCTTATGGTGCGACCCATAGAGACTTGACAAGATTCCGGTAATTTTCTGTCTGATGGTTCCGACCTGAAAATGAAGATGTGCTTGCAGATGCATCAAGATAGCCCTGGATGAAACAATACACAATTGTTGACTGCCAAAACCCACCGGCGGGCAGCGGCCTGTCAACACAGTGTAGAGCCGGGAAGAGCCTAGAGCTGCGGCTGGCTGAGACCCCTCCGAGCGACGGCCCGCAATGCTCTTCTGGTCACACGCGGCGATGCGAAGTGCAAGGGCGTGCCACCTGACCTATACCTGGTCAGGAAGGTGATGGGGATGCCTCGCTTAGTTCCTGCAGGGCATACACGTAAACATTAAATAAGAGCCTCGATCGGCTCTCAGGTTATCCTGTGAATCGGCTCAAAGAGCCGATCCACCCATGATTCGTACGGGGTGCACGAATACTTGGTGATCCTGCTTGATCAAAATAAAGCTAATGAGATCTACGACGATTTAGGGTTTTCACCGCATAATCGGATCATCCTACTCCAGGTTGGGCCTCGCGGCCACGCACGGTGCTCGTAAGCCGATCCTAAACAAGGCCAAAAAACCAACATGGCGTTGATCCTCGGAACATCCTGTTTAGGACTTGCGAACGCCACCCTACGTGCCGCTGGATCCTCCCCCCCCTTTGTAAGGCCTAACTATTGCAGATATTAAACTAATCCTTGCAGAGCAAGGAGCAATCGTAACGGATCAGATCTACTAAATAAAGAACAAGCAGGGTGCCGCCCCCACACCTGAGATAGGTGTGAGGGCGGCTAGACATGCAAGGGTTGCACTACGTAAGCATGTTATACGGAGAACTATGCTAACCCTAACACATCTATGATAACTACGTTGCCCGCCATCAAAGACGCTTCAGTACGGGCAACGCATGAACAACGTGGAGCTTGTGCTGCCTAGATCGCAAGATGCGATCTAGGCAGCATGTCGCTTACCTGATTGAAACCCTCGAGACGAAGGAGTTGGCGATGCGCCGAGATTGGTTTGTTTTGGGGTGAACGTTGTGTTGTTGTTTATTCCATAAACCCTAGATACATATTTATAGTCCAGGGGACTTTCTAATTCGGACGTGCACCTAACCGTGCACGGGTAAAACTCTAACTTCTAACTTAAGATACGATCTAATAAATTACAGATAAATGGGCAATCTAGCCCAACTTTGCATATAAGGCCGATCTTCGTATTCTCTCCATATATAACCTTCAAGCTTATCTTGATCGTGGCCCACCTCCGACGTGGTCAAATTCTGGTGATAACACATGCCCCCCTGGTTTTGGAAATGACATTTCCAAAATCATTATGCTTTGTCCGTCGGGTCATGTCGTGGCAGAGCAGAACCATTGCAGTATTTTTCGTCATGATGCCCTGTTTTCTCGACTGCTTCGCGTGATTTGACCGTTGTATTTGGGCACTGCCTCCTCGAAAACTGCTGTGGCATTGAATTTTTTCACCGTAGCCCCCTTTTATTTAACCGCTCTGAACAATTTGCCACTTCACCATCCTGCTCTGTCCTGGCCATCGGCACCAAAAAAACCCCAATCTCCCACAGCCATGTCTTCCTCTTCTTCCTCCTCGTCGTCGGCCTTCCACGACTCCTCCTCCGAGCTTTCCTACGGGTCCTCCTCCTCCCGTGAGACGCCGCCGGACATCCGCGCCCCAGAAGCATGGGACACGGAAGACCACGCCTCCTCGGTTTGGTCCGAAGACGACCAGTCCACGACCAGCGGGGACGAAGATCTTCAGTTCCTTGCCGTCGGGGAACTGGAGTCGGAGAGCGAGGACGATCAGTTCCCCTGGGACGGCTGCCCCACCTCTGAAGAAGAGGAAGAGGAAGACGACGATGACGACGACGATTCCCTCGAAGGCTACCCGCCAGCGAAGCGCCTCCGCATGTGGTGGGACAACGACAGCAGCGATGATGAAGACGAAGATGAAGCTCCCGTAGAGGGCTATGGGAGCAGCGACGAGGAACCCATCGGCAGCAGTGCCGATGAGAGTTCCGAGGATGACGACGAAGGAAGCGACGGCCCATAGATTAGGATCTACTAGTGTAGGCCTAGCAGTAGTAGATTGGTCAATAGACCCTTCTTTTGTTCTTCCTTCCTAAGAAATCGGCTCTTTCTTTGTAAGAAATCCTCTTATCAATGAAGAAATCCCTTAATTAATTTCGCTCCCTTGCCGATTGTCGAATGGAGTCGTCGTACAGGGAGCCGATAGCAGAACATCGGCTCATATCGCTGCCTGAGGCCAAGCTGTTGTATAAACTTATTTCGCTAAAGTTGATATCAGCGTATCGGCTTTGTTTTCTGAAGTCGATGCCCGCGCATCGGCTGTACTTGCATACTGTTAATCTCCATATGTCTTCTCAAGTCGATGTCTGTGCATCGGCTGTGATTTTTCTTATTATTTTTTTTTTACTGGCCGATTCTGAAATCGGCCCCCACATCTTACTGTCCATCATCCCACATGCTTGGGAAATATTTCTTGAGGTGTTGACCATTTACAGCCACTGGGAATTTTTCGCCGCTCAACTCTTCCAGCATGTATGCATTACCCTTCAAGGCCTGGACAACTTTGTACGGACCGTGCCAATTAGGAGACCATTTGCCATATGCCTTATCCCTGGTTCCCAATGGCAACACAGCTTCCCAGACAAGATCACCAACTTGGAACTCCTTTGGCCTAACCTTTTTGTTGTAAGCACGAGCCACCCTGGCTTTGTTCTCCTTAATCTTCTCCAACGACCAAAGCCTGAGTTCCGTTGCGTCTTCAATAGTGTCGCTCATCAAAGCTGCATATTCTTCAGCTGTCAGATCATTCTGAAACGTGACACGTCTTGACCCAGCCGTAATTTCCCAAGGCAATACAGCTTCCTGTCCATAGACAAGCTGGTACGGCGAAGTCTTTATGGCTCCATGGCACGACATGCGGTAGGCCCATAATGCTTCTGATAACTTCTCATGCCAATCCCGAGGGTTCTCGTCGATTTTTCTCTTGATCAACTTGATCAGACTCTGATTGGACGCCTCAGCCTGCCCGTTAGCTTGAGCATAGTACGGGGATGATCGGATCAATTTAATCCCTAAGTCATCACAGAACTTCCTGAATTCTTTAGAAGTAAAGACCGAACCTCCATCGGTCGTGATAGTTTGGGGAATCCCAAATCTATGAATGACGTGTTCTTTCACAAACTTGATCACATCTTCTGATTTCACCTTTTTCATAGGGACGGCTTCCACCCACTTAGTGAAGTAATCTGTGATAACCAAAATCCATTCATGTTTTTTACCTGACGCCGGATGGATTTTGCCGATCATATCCATGCCCCACCCCCGAAACGGCCAAGGTTTGATGATTGGGTTCATCGCTGATGCTGGCACCATCTGAATCTTTCCAAACATCTGACACGCTTGGCACCCCTTGTAATAATTGAAGCAATCTTCAAGCATAGTGGGCCAATAAAACCCTGATCGCCTGATCAACCACTTCATCTTATGAGCCGATCGATCGTTCCACAGGCGCCTTCATGCACCTCATGTAAAAGCCGATTAGATTCAATCGGTCCTAGACACTTGAGTAGCAACCCCTCCAATGTCCTGTAAAACATGTCGTCTCCTATAAGGACATACTTCATGGCTTTGTATCTAACCCGTTTAGGTGCCCCCCGAGCCGAATCTTTTAAATAATCGAAGATCTCGGCTCTCCAATCATTCTGTTCCAGGAATTGTATCTGAACTTCCAGTCCGTCGGCTATATCTATGTAGCCTGACGCCATTTGTGCGAGATTGTTGGCATCGGTATTCTGGGATCTTGGGATCCAATTAAAGTTGATGTACCGAAACTGTGTCATCAACTCACGGCATTCCATCCAATATGGGAAAAGCGATTCACTTTCGCAATTATATTCATCCGTGAGCTGGTTAATCACCAACTTTGAGTCTCCAAAGAGCTCCACGGCTTCCGCTCCAGCTTCCAATAACAATTCCATTCCCTTGCGTATTGCCTCATATTCTGCTACGTTGTTGGTGCAAGGGGTAGATAATCTGATGGAGAAGGAGTATTCTGCCCCCCGAGGCGACACAAGCAGAATGCCGATGCCACAACCACCGTCACAAACCGATCCATCGAAGAACATAGCCCATGCTCGTATAGATAGTGCTGCTATATTGGTACTGATTCGTTCAGCGATGAGATCGGCCAACGCTTGGCCCTTGACGGCCTTCGCCGGCTGGTACCGGAGATCAAATTACGACAGGCGCCAACATCCACTTACCGAGTCGGCCTTTCAAAACAGGAGCCGACAACATGTGCTTGACAACGTCCGATTTACGATGACGATGATTTCTGCCGTCGAAGGATGTGATGAAGCTTGGTGCGAGGTAAAGAACAGGCGAGGCAAAGTTTCTCGACCTCAGGATATCTTGTCTCCGCGTCCAGCATCCTTCTGCTGAGGTAGAAAACGACTCTCTCAACGCCCTCGTAGAGTTGCACCACTACCGAAGCAATGGACGTGTCAGCTACTGACAGGTAGATGTAGAATGGCCTGTCTTGCTGGGGCGGAACTAATACAGGCGGTGTTGTCAGATATCGCTTAATTTCATCAAACGCCTGTTGCTGTTCTGCCCCCCAGTGAAACTCGTCGTCAGATTTAGTCTTCACCAACGCCATGAACGGCTCGATTCGTCCTGACAAATTAGAGATGAACCGCCGGACGAAATTGATCTTGCCGATGAGGCGTTGGAGCTCCTTTTTCGTGGTGGGCGGCTGCATGGTACGCACCGCCTCCTGACTTTTCAGGCCGATCTCAATTCCCCGCTCATGAACCAGAAAACCTAGGAATTGACCAGCCGTCACGCCAAAGGCGCACTTCTTCGGATTCATTCTCAGCCCGAATTTCCGAGTTCGGTCTAGGACGCGCCGTAGATCGTCCAAATGCCCCTCCATGGAGACCGATTTGACCACCACGTCGTCGATATAGATCTCCACCAACTTGCCGATCAGATCATGAAATATATAATTCATGGCTCGTTGGTATGTCGCACCAGCATTCTTCAGTCCAAAGGTCATGACCACGTATTCAAACAAGCCTACTGCCCCTGGTACTCTGAATGCGGTCTTGTGTATATCTTCCGGAGCCATGAAAATCTGGTTATAACCGGCGTTGCCATCCATGAAGCTCAACACCTTGTGGCCAGCAGCAGCGTTTATCAATGTTTCTGCCACGGGCATTGGATATTCGTCCTTTGGGGTGGCTCTGTTGAGATCTCGGAAATCGATGGCCACGCGCCATCGGCCGTCCTTCTTCTCCACCGGAACGATACTGGAGATCCACTCAGCATACCTGCATGGCCTGATGAATCCAGCGGCCAACATTTTCTCGATCTCCTTCTTGACTTCTTCCAGGATCTCGGCCTTCATCTGACGTGCTCGTTGTTGGAACGGCCGAAATCCTTTCTTAAGGGGGAGCTGATGCTCAATGATGCTCCTGTCCAACCCAGGCATCTCCGTGTAATCCCATGCAAAGCAATCTGGGTATTCCTTCAACAGGGCTATCATCTGTCCCCTGAGCTGTGGATCTAACTTCTTGCTGATAAAAGTAGGTCGAGGCTTATCCCCAGGACCGATGTCGACTTCTTCTAGCTCATCAGCTGATGTAAACCCGTACCCTAGCTTTCCGTCACCTGTGAGGTCGACGGCACATACCGGGAGAGCATGTGATACGGATACTACGGGCCGATCGCTAGCATCGGCTTCTACCTTGATCATCACCAAGATGTTTTGGCGGTGTTGGGGCCGATCGCATGGAGCAGCCTCTTCCTTATCTTTGCCACGAGAGCAGCTGCCCTCGCCTTTATCTCCATCAAGGGGGTGTCCCAGTTCTATCATGTTGACGTTGAACGAGTGTCCTGGTTGGCACCTCCCAGGGTAAGTACCGTTAGTCCTGCCAACGGTGCGCGACGGTGAATGAGGCACTCCCGGTGCCACCGATGTGCACGACAACGGCAGACGGGGCTGGAGTGGCACTTTTCCTCGGTAGGTCCTGAGAGCTGGCTCTAATAGAGAGTGCTGATTCTTCATGACCTCCTTGACCATCCGAACGGCGACGTGCTCCAAAGTATTCACCAGGCTCTCAGAATGGAGACGCAACGAGTGAGCCACCATGCCACCAATCTCCTGGCGCACGGCCCTGGTACGTTCCTCTGACGGGACAGATAGATCCACTTCATCGAGTGCGCCTTCCGGTGAGAACCCCTTCCGCCTGACGCCATGTGAACGAGTTCTGTGATATGAGCCGATGAGGTCGGCTTCGAGGGTGGCCTTGGTTTCGTCATATCGCTTCTTGAGCTCGTCAGGCAGTTCCTCGTAGGTGACTGGCGTGCCATCCGCCGCCATCTCAGATGTAGATGGCGATGTGGTTGATGTAGACGATTGTCCCACCGGGCGTGCCAGAATGTGTTGACTGCCAAAACCCACCGGCGGGCAGCGGCCTGTCAACACAGTGTAGAGCCGGGAAGAGCCTAGAGCTGCGGCTGGCTGAGACCCCTCCGAGCGACGGCCCGCAATGCTCTTCTGGTCACACGCGGCGATGCGAAGTGCAAGGGCGTGCCACCTAACCTATACCTGGTCAGGAAGGTGATGGGGATGCCTCGCTTAGTTCCTGCAGGGCATACACGTAAACATTAAATAAGAGCCTCGATCGGCTCTCAGGTTATCCTGTGAATCGGCTCAAAGAGCCGATCCACCCATGATTCGTACGGGGTGCACGAATACTTGGTGATCCTGCTTGATCAAAATAAAGCTAATGAGATCTACGACGATTTAGGGTTTTCACCGCATAATCGGATCATCCTACTCCAGGTTGGGCCTCGCGGCCACGCACGGTGCTCGTAAGCCGATCCTAAACAAGGCCAAAAAACCAACATGGCGTTGATCCTCGGAACATCCTGTTTAGGACTTGCGAACGCCACCCTACGTGCCGCTGGATCCTCCCCCCCTTTGTAAGGCCTAACTATTGCAGATATTAAACTAATCCTTGCAGAGCAAGGAGCAATCGTAACGGATCAGATCTACTAAATAAAGAACAAGCAGGGTGCCGCCCCCACACCTGAGATAGGTGTGAGGGCGGCTAGACATGCAAGGGTTGCACTACGTAAGCATGTTATACGGAGAACTAAGCTAACCCTAACACATCTATGATAACTACGTTGCCCGCCATCAAAGACGCTTCAGTACGGGCAACGCATGAACAACGTGGAGCTTGTGCTGCCTAGATCGCAAGATGCGATCTAGGCAGCATGTCGCTTACCTGATTGAAACCCTCGAGACGAAGGAGTTGGCGATGCGCCGAGATTGGTTTGTTTTGGGGTGAACGTTGTGTTGTTGTTTATTCCATAAACCCTAGATACATATTTATAGTCCAGGGGACTTTCTAATTCGGACGTGCACCTAACCGTGCACGGGTAAAACTCTAACTTCTAACTTAAGATACGATCTAATAAATTACAGATAAATGGGCAATCTAGCCCAACTTTGCATATAAGGCCGATCTTCGTATTCTCTCCATATATAACCTTCAAGCTTATCTTGATCGTGGCCCACCTCCGACGTGGTCAAATTCTGGTGATAACAACAATACTAAAGTTGTTTGTATCATCAATATGTACAACTTTAATACTAGAATCACCTTGATCCGACCAACCGTCTAGCCCATAGAGCCATGACAAATCCGAGTAACCAAGTCTCGTGTCTGACGGATCCAACTGGAAGTTGAATATTTACCTAAAGACCTATCAATACAACCTTTGATGGTAAAGTGATAAACACCAGAGTTGTTCGCACAAGTTTTATTTTTGCAGCATCTCCATCCAAGATGCAGTTATTTGATGGTAAAGTGATAAACACGAGAGTTGTTCGCACAAGTATTTTTCGAGAGCCAGGACGAGAAGCGGGATATCTAGGATTTTTGAACGGAAACTAGTGTCTTTTTATTATATGGAAAGTGCAAAGGAGACCCTTATTTGTACGGGAAGACTAGCCGCCTCATATATACGTGAGAGGTGATGGCCGACTGAATAAAAACAATCAAATCTATCAATTATTACACTATTTCATGTTCATCTATCCCTTACCCTTGTACCTATGCTTCTCATTCTTCGTTAGTTTGCCCATGGTGGCGAGCTGTGAATCCACGAGGCTCTAGGGGGGTCAGGCCAATCTGGAGCGGCCCATAGTTGCCGGAACCTCCGACGGGGTTCCTCCCGAGGAACCGAGGCTTCGAGTCTCAAAGAGTGCTTCCTGGATTGTCATGTGTATCGCACTTCCTGATAGCCTCCTTCGATGAGAGTTGCGGCGTATCGCCCCCGGCGTCAAGGGTGCACGAGGGCATGCTAGTGTGAGCTGGTGTATTTCCGCCCTAGCATCGAATGCAACAACTTTTCGGCATTAGCCAAATATTCTATGGTCTAGCATCTAGTTGGAAACTTCCAGGCGTAACAATTACACATTCCAGGCGTTGCGCAACTGGGAAGAGTAGAGGGGTTATATGACATGTGGTGGAGGCTCACACGGAAATCTTGTTGTTCTACTTTTCCAGCTCATGGATGATCAGTCTTACCAAGTTTATCAATTAGAACATCTTTAATGGTAAATAATTATGCTAGAGTTTAGTTTTAAATGTCCATGCGATCTAAAGAAAACAATAGTACTCTCACACCACGTTATTTTAGATATATTTTCTAGCAACTAGTCCTCGAATTATATGGTAAACAAATTTAAATAAAACATGTAGCGATTGGGAGCACAATACTGAACCGGTACCTCCAAGGAGAGGCAATCAGAAGGCGGCGGAAGCCACAAAACCCATCTATGGTTCCGTCATCCCGGTCCGCTGCGCCTCCATGGCCTTGAGGCCTTGGAGGTGTGGCGGACCACGGTCCCTCGCCTGGCGGGGAGTTTTCATTCTTTATTTAGTTTGCTTTTCATTATTTTTTTCGGGATGGTGAGGCGGCGGCTACATCTTAAAGTCAGAATAAGCTCCTCTCCGTCCTATCCTCGCTCCGGTGGTGCATCTAGCGCCGACGAGGGCGTGTGGTGTTGTGTGCCCATCGGATCTCCTGGGATCCGGTCGGTTTTCGTGTTTACTAGTGTGGTTTCATGTCAGTCTCTCCATCTACGGTTGTCATCATTGGTAATGGTTGCTGCTCTGGTGTGCTAGTTCTTTGGGACCTTAGCACGACGACATCTCGTCTGTCTACCACAACAAGCTCTACTACGACAAGCTTTGCTCGGCTCTGGCGATGGAGGGGCGAGGACAGTGGCGCGCCTTGGGTTGTGCTAGTGTATGTACTCCTCGCTAGGTGGTCCAAGTACCAATTTGTAATTTTCTTTACTTTTAGGGATATTTTGTGGCACTACAAAGAGGTCTAGCTTGAATTTCTGGGTAACTTCTTTCAATTGAGAATGGAATTTTGTAGCTCGAGCTACATGTAGGCCACTTTTTGAACCTACGAAAATTTCATTTTAAACATGTTAATATTTTTTGAAAAAAATATGTTGACGCAGAGAATGTTAAAATCGATTGGTGTGTAAATTATCATATTGAAATATGTTGTATTTTGGTCTCAGAAAAAATAACAAATCTTGATTTCAGCATTGGTGAACAGTACACTAAAATCTAGATTTCGTCATTTTGTAAGACTTTGTTATTTTTACTAAGGACAATATATGATGTATTTCAATCTAAAAATTTACACGCCGATAGGTTTCAACATTCTCTATGTCTACATATTTTTTCGAATTTTTTTGAAACTTTAAAATTAGAAATTTTGAAGTTTGAAAAAGGAAAAAACAAAATCAGGCTACATTTGATGTTTTCGGGTTTCAATTTCGTTATTCTCGTAATCGAACTCAACAAGTATTCTGTATAACATGTAAATTTGTAGAAGATGCGAACTGAACATGATCAGGCATAAAGAAAGTGAGGAGTAGGTGTCGGGGCGTCTGTCTGCAGCTGCTGTCGGTGGTGGGTGGAACCTGCGATGTCCGTGTAGTTTTTGCAGCAGTAGCAGAGGTCCCAACGGAAGAGGCTGCAATAACCATGGATGAGGCCGAGGTCCTGGCAACACCGCAGGCACTTGCCAGACCCTTTATAGCACTTGAACATGCAATTCAGCTCTGGCACGTCACACAGCACCACGCCCCTTACCATCATATTCGTTGTCTCGACTGTATGTATGCACCAAATAACATTTGAACTAAATCCATTTGGCAATATCAAAATCTTCAAAGAAACTTTGAACAAAATCTCAATGCTTACCGGAGGCGATGAGAAGGATGACCAAGAGGAAGAAAACTTTCTTGCCCATCTCGTTATTTGGTGGAGCACCAAGTGAATTCTCAATGGTATAAGTGATCGATGGGAGTTGAATGCTTAGGCTAGGTGGTACATTTTATAGGAGAACATGATGCAAAAAAAATTGCATTCATAAGGGCGTGTTTGACACTTACCAAATTAACAGTCACAATACTTTTTTGGGTTGTATTATATCAAGGATAAACTTTTACCATGGAAGCATTTTAATCATCTAAATCTCATCCATCCCAAAAAAGGATATCGCAGATGTATTTAGATTTGGACGTATCTATGCACGATATAGTGTATAGATGCATCCAAATCTAAATAAATTTGTGACATCCTTTTCGAGAGGGAGGGGGAACTACTAGTAAGAGAGAAGTGTTTGAAAAGGATTTGTTTCACCTTCTTTTAATAGATAGATAATATTAATTACTGTTAGCATATGTTTACTTTTTATTTTCATTAAAAAAAATTAAAGCTCCTTAAAAGCCCACCATAGATACATAGTCCCTCCCTGGCGAAATAGAGGATGGTTAAGCTTTCTAGTACAACTTATGTCATGTTATAAATCTTTTTTTAGAAAATACCCCTCGCGTCGACACGGACACTTGTTCGCTCGTTAAAGCAGACACACACTCCCCCTTATTACCTTCTATCATCTCCGGGGAAATCAGGATTCCTCGGATCCAGTAAGTGTAGGATGCAGCTCTCCGGCCCCTGCAATTGTGTCGTTTTAGATGCTTAAGATAGGTGGTATATATTTTATTTATAGAGGAATGCATGGAAAAAAGTTATATTTATTCTTAAGGGCGTGTTTAACATGTACCTAAATTAGACTCAGAATACGCTCCTCCTCATATATCAAGGATAAGTATACCATGGAAAGCATTTTAATTATGTAAATGAGGTACTATACTAGGAAAAGGGAAGTGTATGGAAATGATTTTTTCACTCCTTTTAATTAATAGATAATATTAATTACCACTATCATATATATTTATTTTTTATTATCATGAATTTTTCTTAAAGCTCCTTAAAAGCATAACATGGTTTATTTTTTTAATGAGTTTCATTAAATTTTATGATATATTACAAATTTCAATGGAATTTATTCAAACGTAAACCCAGATCTATTGCATGTTGTCGAAGCCGCTCCGGTCGATGTCATCACCGTATCTGACTTTGTCATCGACATCGTTAGAGGAGAAATGCACCGTGATTATCCTACAGTCAGCTGCTGACCATTCATGCACCCATTTGTTGGTGGCCGGCGACGCCATTTCCTGCGATGCACGGAGGATGGCTGTGCCTGGGCTCATGTGGCTCCGTGTTGTCCAACATTGTCCGATTCATTTTCTTTGATTTTGACATCTGCAACTTGTGATGTATCTAATTTTCGCGTGAATGTGTCCATCTTTTTTGATGAAGAACAAACTCATGTATTAACATGGCTAATGAAAATGATCATATGCTTATTTTCTATTGTCAACATGTGATCATTTTTTAAGACCTTGTATCTAGTTTACAGTTTGTGCCAATGATGTGTACTGAGATCAAAATCAGGAATTGTGTGCTAAGTTAAGTCTATGAACATCAAAATCATTTTTTCACCATCTATACATGTTAATAATCAAAATCTGGAATTATTGTGCTAACTTTAGTCAATGTTTATTACTTATGGAATCAAATCAGTATTGGTCCTTGTAAAAATCATGAACCATAAGAACTAGTGCTAATTTGAGCATTGTTTATATTATTATGTGCATGGTGTATTGTAGGTGCGGTCTAAACTCTGAAATTTAAATATGGGTAGAGGCACAGTGTCCTGTTGGATGCATTGATGCATGATCACAGTGAGTCTGTCATGTGCCACGGTTGGATTTACTAGAGACAGAATGATCTCCTTCATGTGAAATACGTGACTTGAATACACTAGTTTGACCAATCTTCTTGCACATGGACGTCCTGGATAAAGTCCTATGTGTAGCTAGGCTCTAAAAGGGGTTTTCGCTTAACATTTATTATATCATTGCCTGATATTGCCATAAATAAATAGATAAAAGTTATCATGTAAGAAAATATCAACGCAAACGGATGGTAGCATAACGGTAGCCACTTCAAACAACCCTAGTTCGAAACTCTGATGGGCCTCTTTTTTGCCTATTTCTTAAACTAGTTTATGCTTTTGTACATTAACATTGACAATCGGGTCCCACCATTAATGACGGACTCATGTACCACGAATTCAATTTCGTCAACAGGATTATCCGTGACGGTTAACCATGACGCGAGTTGATACCGTCATGCATGCATGATATACGTGACAAAAAAAACCAATATGTCACCTACTTACCTTAATACATGACAGACCAAACATTTGTAATGAGGATATTTGTCACTGAATATGATGGCAATAGGTTTTAAGATGGCATCTCGCTGTCGACGGAAATGTCGCCTTCCACTGAAGAATATTCTGCCTTTTAATGAGACACCAAAGTGTCAAACCTGAGGTTTAAACTTTGGTGGATTGAGGGTATCATTGCTCTCCTAACCATCCAACCACACGTTGGTTTTCCCATCCCAGCCCAAATAGCTTGACTTCTTGGGTTCGTGTTCCTGGGCAGACAAACTAGGTCTAGTCAGTCAATGAATAATGCAAAAAAAAAAAAAAGGATAGATGATTGGTTCCCTTGTGACGAATGGTGGCTAAGCTCCATATTAACATACGCGATTAATTAAGATTGTCAACTTGATGCATATGGTAAGAGTCAAAAAGAAATGAGCATCATGTGGAGTTTACGGAACAACATGTGCTGAAGGTTCTTGGCGAAAACTTCGAAAATTGGTACTAGATGATTGATTACTTAATAGTAGTGAAAGGCTAAGGACGTTGTATGAACAAACAAAATTAGTAGTACTGCCAAGTTGACTCGTAAGTTTATCAATAAATAATAGCGTGCAAGGGAATTGTAGAGAATATAAATTGCTCTTAAGAAATGTCGTATCTAATCATCGCAGGAGTACAAATATGCCAAGAGATGGACGTGAGAAGTTGACAAATGCAGTATTCTCTCGCGCGATGTCACTCCAAATGGAGTACAATGTTGTTCAGTTGAGGAATAGTTTTAAAAATGTATACCCGCGCGCGCTATCACTCCAATCTCATAGTCTCTCTCGTTCCCTCTTGGAGCGTTGAGGCAAACCGGGAGCAGCCATGATTCGCGGCCAGCCTTCTTTCCCGACTCCACGACGGTCGTCGCCATCACCGGTGACCAGGAGATCCAGTGCATTCGCGGCTTTCTTGCCCGGCGCCGGTGACAGCGATACCAGCCAGCCACGCGGCATCTTCCCCGGCACCGGTAGCGTCCATATCAGGTGGCCTAGTCTGGGTTTTCGCCGTCGACTCCAAGCTAGGTTCAAGCCTGCCGCCGGCCGTGTCGTCGATGACACCAGCGCTGTGGAACTCAGATCCGGAGGTGCACCGTGCTCGCGTCTGGCGGTCGTGACCACAAGGTGATTTCCTCGCGTCCGGCCCTGTTATCACTCGCATCTTCTCACATATGTGGGTGATATATATAGCCACGTTCTCTTGTGCGCATAGTGTTGGTTTCTAATCCCATTCTTTCGCGGTTTGTTCTTTTGATCTAGCTGTACGTGCAACGACGTACACTGCCAGCTCCGGGGCTCCTCGATTTTATTTGTCCTGATGACTAGCTAGCTTCTCGTTCATGGTTTGTGCAGGCCTGTAAAGAGGGAGCTGATCCACCCCGTCCCGTGTGCAACAGAGACTGAACATCTGGGTTCCCTCCCAAGTCGGCGGGTCAGCCCAGCCCAGCCCAGCGCCAAGAAGGAGACCGGATCGATGTGAGAAGCGGATAACGGGAGCAGGGAAGGGGAGTACCGAAGGTGTTGGTGTTTTTTTCTTTTTTTCATTCACGCGGAACCCCGGAGAAGCAGCAGCCCCTCAAGAGAAACAGCCTGGTCAACTCAATCCATGTGCGAGTGCGACGCGTCGATTCCCTGCTCCCGTCCCGTCCCGTCCCGTCCATGTGCGTTGACCCTCTGGCACCGACCCGCGCGTGCCTAGCTCCCCTTGACATGGACCTTTCTTTTTCTACTCTACGTTCCATTGCTGTGAATGAATTCTGGCCGACTAACCGGCGGCAGCCGGGATTTGAGGATAAAACATTTAAAATTTAGCTACGCTAGTTTCATCAACATTTAAAATTCCGGCCACCATCTCCGCCGTCCACCACGATTCCCATACTACCGCCCGCGAGCCATCACAGGGATCAGATCCTCATCTCACGCACAGCAGCTCCTCCGCGATCAGATCCTCGTCTCACCCGCAGTAGCTCGCCGGAGGCCTCCGCAGCTCCCACGCCGTCTCGTCTTCTTCTTGCTCTCGCTCAGCTCCAATCTTTTCCGATGCTGCCGATCATCCGCTCCACCAGGGCGGCCGCAGGTTATCCGGGCCAAAAGTGAATTAACTAGAACTGAATGTAAAAGTTTGTTTAACCACTCACAGCCAACATCGCGAACAATGCCGTCCGCTTTTCTTTTTTTTTGTTTCCATGGATCTCTCCGACGAAGTAGCGGAAGCGCCAAGTGGAAATGTCATGGTCATGCACCTGTGATTTTTGTTCCTGCTTTGGGTTTTCCGCATTAACTATTTGACTCATGTTTACTTGATTATATTCTATATTTTCATGTTTGGTCAGCATAGATCCTTACTTACCAATTCAGACGAAAAACAAAAGCCTGTACCCGCAAAAATAAAAAAAGCCTGCATCCCAGATAAATTTACCTAGTACTACTGTACCTACACTTCTTCTATACCACAGGGCCAGCAGCACATCTCTCCATTCCGATTCCTTTACTCGCACGGAAAGAATACAAACAACTCGACTTGGCGGCAGGGCTCGGAAATAATACAAACAACTCGACCTCCAGGTTTAACATTCCAAACATAGTATAAAAACACCACCGCCGCGTCCAGACAAGCTCACCTTAAACATGTAATCTACACCAACTAGAGACCTCCACCACCACCACAGCAACCTCATGCTTCTCCAGCCTCCTCCGTTGCCAACTGGAACCTGCAAGACCACAACACGGCCAACAAAGATTAACCTCCAACCGGGAAAGGTTACAGTTACTAACCATCATTTCACCATCTCAACTGCCCAACCCAGCTACTGCTTCAAAAAAATGATGCTAAAAGAGGTAATCTGTACATTTTGCACTACATCTTCTAATGGTGCAGAGGGCAAAAAAGTAACAAAAGGCAATAAGGCCAATCATAATAAACGGCAAATGAACCAATTATGCCCTTTCGCAACAAGGACAGTACATGGTGAAACAGATTGCCAGCAATACATTCTTCTACAAATTGTAACTGACAAAACCGAGACAAATACTGTATGCATTCAGGCTTTATAACTCACAAAATATCTATCTACTTTGTTGAACCACTAGTCCAGATCAGCTCCAAAAAGCTCCAGGTTAATTCAGCTCACATTCGACGCAAGCCAGGTTTAAGCTTTACATTCATCAACTCGACCAAACAACTAGTTTAATAAATACAAGAGTATAGGGATCACCAAAACCCACAAGTGTAGGGATCACAAGACCACTTCATCAGAGAAGCAACTCAGTATGGATGCGCACATTTAGGAATAAAATTTCCATGTACACCACAAAAGCAGCAGCAAGAAAATTAAGCTCCAGAAAATACTCCCAATACAGGACTAAAGCAAAAAATATATATATACATGTTCTTCCTTTGGAGCATACAGGTTGTCAAGTAACAAATCATGCACAGAAACTGTGTTACCTAGGTGCCATGGCACACTCGCTGTCACAGGTATGCCCGATACAAACTAGCACCAAAGAGCCAGTAGTACTCAGGGGAGATAACCAAACCAAGCACTGATATGAAAAGGATCAAACAATCATCCAATGGAAATGAACATTTCGATAACTGAAAAAAGCCATATCTCTGCACCAAAGTAGTACTGTACTTGAATTCACTCAGATAATTGCATAAGTTGCTTTGCCGAGGAAAGAAACAAACATCTCTAGTCCAAAAAGATAAGCCTTGTTATTACTTAAAATTTTGGAGCTTCTATTATGTACTGCGTTCAGCCCCTACTACTTTAGCAACGGACCACATTTAACAAACATACAAGCTTTGATTTGGTAACAGACCAACACAGATTAACCTCCAAATGGAAAACGTAACAACTACTAAACATTATTTCACTTATTGATTTGGATAGAGAAATGATCACCTGTTTATCTCCACAAGTTAGTTTATCTCGTCCCCTTCCATCAGGACATCTTCCAGTTTGCTGCATCATAATAGTGCATTCAAAAAGAACAACGAGTAACCATCAATTGTCAAAGATTAACAAATCTGGAAGCTGTTGTCATGCACTCTTGAGTCATTCAACTTACCATCACTCTTCTATTTTCATCCTTCAGTACTGCATGCTGTTCTTCTTGGCCACAGTCTTGTTTTCTTTCAGCACTTGTATTTCCTACATGGTGCACAAAGAGTGAGTCAGCAACTGAGTGCAAAATCTTTCACAAAAACGTGCAATATGGGATGCAATCATAAAAATGGCATTGGTCCTCACTCTAAATGGCCTATGAATTGTTCTCTTGAGCTTTTCCCTTGCTCTGTATTCACTGGGATACCACATTACTAACATCAGCTTCCGTACTCTGTATTCACTGGGATGCAAAATCTTGCGATTTGAGGCTTGCTTTGTCAGCTGATCACCATACAACACATTCTTCTTGTCGCCGTCGTCATGATCGTTAGGCTGCAATGGTGTTCCTCCTCCTCACGCTTTCCCTATGAGGCCGCCTCCCAATGTCGCTCTCTTCAGTTCCTCCTCCTCCGATGAGCTTTTAACCTGAAAATGAACAAGTTTTTAGTACTGTCTATGCATAGCAAACAGCAAACAGTCAAAACAAAATAGCAAAATGGAAACTCTGAAAGATAGCATGTATGTCTCCTTTGTACCAAATTGGCATGCACTAGATTATCTCTCTTTTGTACTCAATACCAAAATGGAAGCTTCAATACCCTTCAACTCGTACAAAAAAAGGGGCAAAAAATGAGGCGCTCATGCAAAGTACTACTGCCTACAAGAAGAACATCAGGCACCATTACAGATTGCACAGAACTATAATGTGTATATTTACCCAGATATACACAGCTATACATTTGTATGCACCACCAACCTCATCCCTAATTGTAAAAGAAAGAGAGAAAAAACACTGAAAGATAGCATCAGTTGATAGAGATCCAACTTTATTTTCTTCAATGAAGTGACAGCACAGATTCAATGAGCGTCGCTGTTATGCCTAATTTTCTATACAGGTCTTGTTATAACGATTTCTTTCTTTCTCTTTACCAATTTGAGTAGCAATGTCATAATTTCCAAAGCTCAGCTTTTTTGCTCTGATTTTAGATTGTAAAAAACATGTACAGCAAACAAAATTAGGAGGCATACACTCAAACCTAACTGAACCAACCCATGCATGAAGCAATTCATGAAGCATCCGATATGCTCAAATTATTATTCTGCATTGGATTAAAAAAAAGTGCAAGCTCTTACTACCTCAAGTGCTCAACACACAAAACAAACATAGATATGAATGAGGGATTTACTAGCTCTCCTCCCTTTGGCAGAACAAGGGCTGTGGGTGAAGGCAAGGAGCAGTAGCAGCATGTTTGGATCATCAGCTTTGTCGGGTCAGAGGTGTTAACACGCCTCTCAGATCTTGGTCGGAACAGGGAGGAGGCTAGAGCTAGAGCAGGAGCACACATGGTAGAGAAACGTACAATACAGAGCATCAAAGAGCATGAACCAATGGAATCATCTACACCAGGCTCACAATGTGCGTGAGAAAATATGGGAGTAAAATGAACAAATCATGCACATAAATCAAACACAGCAGATGTCCAACTTGAGATACTAGGAACCCTTATGCATCAAATTCGCTACAGAAAACATGACTAGTAGCAATATTCAGCACCCAAATAAATCATAGGCAGACAGAGCAAAATTTCGACCTTGAGATGCCAATGTCGGAGTCAAGGACATGTCCCTTCCGTTGTGCGAGGAGGCAGGCACATCTTATCCCGGGCAACCACCTCTCCGTCCCCCACCACGAGCATCCCGCCGTGGCTGCTGCCATCGGAGGCGTCGGTGAAGGCCAGGGTCGCTGGGAGTCGATGCGAGGACATCTCCCCTCCATCTAGGCCTGATCCTACTGGTTGCTCCCGTTGTGCGAGGAGGCACATCTTATCCCGCCGTGGCTGCTGCCATCCGAGGCGTCGGTGAAGGGGTGCCCCGCGCGGAGCCGGCCTGGTCACCACCACCACCCGCTGCAGGGGTGCCACCGCCGTCGTGGACCTCCCGCCGGTGACGCCCAATCTTGCCTCCGCCTCACCAACATCCTCTGCCGCGCCGCCGCCCGGCATGGAGGAAAAAGGCCAAAGCTTTCTCCAGTGGGGGGGGGGGGGGGGGGGGGGATTTGGGTGGCTACAATCGGTGGGATAGAGAGAGGGGGTTCCGGGGAGGTGGTCGGCGGGGCGAGGAGTTGCCGGCGGCGGATGTGGAGGAAATGGGTTCGGTGGGAGGGAGGAGGCGCCGGTGGGTGGCTCGAGTT